>NW_006262201.1:8335009-8420279 GCF_000493195.1 Citrus x clementina
CACGTACTGCATGCATGCTAATGATAATAAATAATCCTTGTGATTGTCCAATTAATTCTCTTTAATCCATATGTACCTAAAATAATAAAATATGAAAATTAAAATAAAATTAACATAATAAAACATAAAATTAAGTTATGGAAGCATTAAAATAATAGATAAATTATGAGCACATCAAAGAATATGTTAATATTCCTATAGGTGTTATTGGCATTGATCAGTGTCTCATTCTTGACTTTATTCAAGACACAACAAATCAAGACAATATTAGAGAACCCCTCATACAAGAAGTTGTTCTAGAAGAACAAACTCTACCACATCATTAACTTATGCCATTAAGGAGATGCAATAGAGAAATGAGAAGTGCATTGCTAGATCATTACATTGCATTTCTCCAAAACATGAGGCAGACATTGAAGTGATGGAAGACGATCCAATCAATTTCCATCAAGGCATGGAAAGTTTCAACTCTCAAAAGTGGATTGATGCCATGAATGAAGAGATGAAGTCCATAAAAGACAATGATGTATGGGATCTTGTCCCATTGCTAGAAGGTGTGAAACATATTGGTTGCAAATGAATATTTAAGACCAAAAGGGATTCGAAAGGTAATATGGAGAGGTACAAGGCGCGCCTTGCCGCAAAGGGCTTTGCACAGAAAGAAGGCATCGACTATAAAGAGATTTTCTCTCCGGTTTCTTTGAAAGACTCTTTTAGGATTATAACAGCATTAGTGGCGCATTTCGATCTTGAGGTATATCATACAGATGTAAAGACGGCGTTTCTCAATAGCGACATTGATGAGACAATCTATGTGATGCAGCTAGAAAATTTTGTGTCTGGAGACCCAAAGAATATGGTTTGCAAACTTAAGAAATCCATCTATAGGCTCAAACAAACATCTCGACAATGGTATTTCAAGTTTCATCAAGTGATCATCTCATTTAGTTTTGAGATGAATTTGTTCTATGGGAGCAAGTATATTTTTCTGGTTTTATATGTCGATGACATTATGCTTGCCAGCAGCGATATAGGCTTATTGCAGGACACTAAGAGATTTCTAGGTAATAATTTTAAGATGAAAGATCTTGGTGACACATCTTTTGTATTAGGCATATAGATACACCGGGATCACTCCCAGTGTATTCTAGGATTATCACAAAAGAGCTATATCGACACAGTTGTCAAGAGATATGGCATGCCAAATTGCAAACCAGGTGATACCCCTATTGCTAAAGAAGACAAGTTTAATCTCAATCAGTGCCTCAAGAATAACTTTGAGGAGAAAGAAATGCAGAAGATTCTTTATACATCAGTAGTAGGAAGTTTGATGTATGCTCAGGTTTGTACGCGATTGGATATTGCATACATTACTCGGATGTTGGGTAGATATTTAAGTAATCCAAGAATAGACCATTGGAAAGTAGCCAAACGAGTGTTGCGGTACTTACAGTGAATAAAAGACTACATGCTCACATATCATAGGTCTGATCAGCTTGAGATCGTTGGGTATACTGACTCCAATTTTGTTGGATGCCAAGATAGTATGAAATCCACTTCGGGTTACATCTATTTGCTAGCTAGGGGTATTGTCTCTTGAAACAGTGCTAAACAGTCTCTTATAGCCTCTTCTATGATGGCAGCAAAGTTTATAGTATATTATAAGGCATCCAATCACGAAATATGATTACATAATTTTGTCACATGGCTGAGCATAGTAGATGGTGCTGATAGACCACAAAAATTATTTTGTGACAATAAGTCAACAGTGCTTATTCCAATAACAACAGGAGCTCGACGAAGTCGAAGTATATAGACATCAAGTTTCTAGTTGTTAAAGAAAGATTTCAGAGTGGACAGTTGTCTATAGAGCACATCGGCATAGACTCCATGATTGTGGATCCGCTTACTAAGGAATTGCCACCCAAAATATTTCATGAGCACACTACTCGTATGGGTATCATGTCATTTAAAGATATTCAGTTTTAGTAAGAGTTTGTGATTTTAGATGCTCTTACAACATAGACATTTTCAGTTATTTCAGTTATAGATGTTTCCAGTTATTTTCTACATAAATAAAGTTTTGGTGTAGTCACACTCTAATTTTGGTATGATTTCATCTTATTAAGATTTAAGGTGAACCATTTGGAAATAGACATATTAAGTTCACATTACGTGAAATTTCCATGCTACACATCCACATCATTATCTATGTCATTCAGTCGTATTGGCACAGTGACTATTGATGGGTCGAGTTACGAAAGTTGTAACGAAGGCTGCTTTAATCCTAGGTTGGTACGGTTGATGAACCAGATTGGTTATAGATACATTTTAGTAATGACAGTAAGGTTGAGCTCATTCGGTTATTTTTTCAGAGCATAATTATAAAGTTACACATATAGCCCAAGTGGGAGATTGTTGGATTTTTAATCCAATATTGTTAGATCCTTAATCCAATTTTGAGCTTATATGTGAATAGTAATATGTTGTGGACTGCAATATATAAGTTAAGTCCAATTAAAAGTGATCTATTTAGATTTTCGTTATTACGGGCTTGAATACATCTAATAAGGTGTGAGCCTTTAATGTGTAGAGACCCAATAGTATTATAATTCTATGATGGGCAGAATTAGGAATACCTAGTAACAACAAGAAAAAGTTGTCTATTTAAGTGGTTATGGTCCCCAGGTCATATGTATCTTTCTATTCTTTCTGAAATCTCATCATCAAAGAGAGAGCCCTGAGAAAACTTAAAGGATTTTTTAGGAGAACGTGTAGATCTGGTAAGCCAACCACACTACTTCAGAGAGAAATTAAGCATTATGGATTCAGGTACGCTTCCGCATAATTTTGTTATTGATTTTTGGTGATACAACATGAATGTTCCTGGGTTTATAGGTGATTGTTTTCATCAAAGTTTTTCTTGTCCCAACAATTCGCCATTTTTCTCCCCTCATCAACTCCTTGTAGTATAGTCTCCCCATGTCTGACTCCATGCAAGTAGCATCGCCAATGTTGCTTGTAGTCATTCTGTGCTCTCAAGGCGTCATTGGCATGCCAATCCGCAAACTCAAAGCCAATCCCCACAGGCCACGTACTGGTCTACATTGGAAAGGAGATGGAGTAACAGAAACCCGATCTTGAAGACAGTAGCAGGCTATTGGCAACAACCATTCAGCTGAGAAACAAAGGGAAATCGTGATAGCGCAAGCTGGGAAATGGGGATGAAGACAAAGACGAGGATAAAGAGCTATCACATTTGTTGTCTGCAGCATTATTCTTTTTTATGTGTGAAGTGTGATCTAAAATTAGAACTTGCCATGTGAAGTCAAAAGAGAGTCCAACACTTAGAATTGTTTTGGTGGTTTCAAGATACGGTGTTGTTTCATGTCCAAACTGGCTTATCTTAAACTCACCTTTTCATTAAATAGTAATAAGCCATCACATGTATGTGATAGATAAATAAACTATCACAAATCTATCATGTCTTTGTAATATATAAAAATTGTCACATGTCTATCATATTCTTTTGATCAATGATTAATTTTTTAATATTTATGACAAAAATTCGGTCATTGCAACTTGTTTTTCTAGTAGTGAGTGTTTGGGTGTTGTCGGTTTAGTATGGGTTTCGAGGATTTTACTAGTTGTGTGTTGTATTTTCAGATTTGAGAGTGAGGCTTGAAAATTTTCTCAACACTTTTGTGTTAGCCTAAAAGGCTACACATAATGTAATTTTGATGATAACAAACATGTGTCTTAAGTAAAAATAATAAATATTGTATTTCACATTTTCACTAGTTTTTTAAGGATAATATTTATGCAAGTGAATCAAGTGAAATCAAGATTGAAGACACTCAAAGGACAACGGTAACATCAAGAATATAGTTTGGAGCTCAACGAACAAATTAGTGCGAAAAATTCTTGTAAAGCCGGTATGATTTAATTGATGCATGATTTAGCATTTGAGAAGCTCAAGAGATTAATTTAATTAAATATTTTTCATAAACTAAAAGGTTTTATTTTTAAAGAAAAGTATTTTGTGGATTTAAGTAATTTGGACTTAAATGCTAAGATTTGAAATCTTTGATTTTAATAAGTATTAAAATTTCAGAGTTGAACGTTTTTTACAAACATTTTAAATGTTTTGGGCCATACTATAATTTATGAATATTTTGGACTAAAGTGAAAGATTTTGAGAACTTTAAAAAATATGGGTATTATGTTGAAAAGGACATTTGTGCGAAATAATAAAATTTTTGGAGCCATATCATAATTTCAAAAAGTTTGGGAAAGACAACTATCTTAGGAAGTTCTGAAATTGGACCTATTTGAAAATTTTTATGACATTTTGGGCTATAGTATAATTATAGAAAGTTTTGGGTTAAAGTGTAATTTTATCGAACAGTGTTACTGTAGCAAAATTCAAAAATAACGGTAATATCACTGTTCCTGAGCGGCTAGCCGGATAATCAAGCGGCTAACCGCTTGAGCACTGAAATTTGCCTATAACGGCTAGTTTTTGTGTTTTCACTATAAAAACTCAACTCAAACTTCATTTTAAGAAGGAATGCACGAAAATATAAGATCATACAACATATATTGAGCTTCCAAAATGAAAATCATCATTGATTAAATCATTGTTGAGCTATTAGTTGCATATCCACTCTTAAAAAGAGTTTTTGTTGTAATTTTCATTTCTTATCAAATTGTGAGTGTGTAAGTGTGGGAAACAATTGGGGTGAAGAGATTGGGGAGATAATCTCTTGGTTGTAAAGGTTCATTGACACCTTGGAAGTCAATTGTAAACATTTGAAGCCTTGGGAGGCTTGGATAGTGAAATCCTCGAGCTCGGTTGGCTTGGAGGCGTGGACGTAGGCAGGGATTACCGAACCACGTAAAAATCCACGTGTTTGTTTTTCTCTTCCCTTGCTCTTTTAATTTTACGCTTGCTTCAATTTATTATTCTTTATTTCATTAAGGCGTTAGATTGATTTATTGTGCGTATCGTGTTGCATTATTTTTAAAAAACCAATTCACCCCCTCTCTTGGGTTGCGTTACTTGTATTTCATTTGGTATCAGAGCTTGGTTCTCTTGTTAGGACTTAATCATCTAGAGTAAAAGATCCATGGCAACCCAAAATGATTCAACCTTTAGGAAGGACAATCCATAACTAGGCCACCGTTCTTTGACGAAAATGACTAACCGTATTAGAAAATTAGGATGAGAATTTATTTACGAGCATTAGATTATGAAATTTGGGAAGTTGTATGTGATGGTCCATTTATGCCTTTGACTAAAAATGAATTCGGGGAAGACATTTCAAAACCTTCACGGGAATGGAATGAATTAGAAAAGAGAAAAGCTTCTCTAAATTCCAAAGCCATGAATGCCTTGTTTTGTGCACTCGATAAGAAAGAGTTTCATAGAGTGTCTAGTTGTGAAAGTGCTAATGAAAGTTGGCACAAACTTGAAGTTGTTTATGAAGGCACGAATCAAGTGAAAGAGTCTAAGATTAGTAGGTACACTCGGCAATATAAATTGTTCCAAATGGAACAAAATGAGAGTGTATATTCTATGTATACTAGATTTACGAATATAGTAAATACTCTAGGAGCCCTAGGAAAGACCTTTTCAAATAGCGAAAAAGTTAAGAAAATCATTAGGTCATTACCTAAGGAATGGAGACCAAAAAGGACTGCCATTGATGAAGCTAAAGATTTGAATATCTTACCTATTGATGATTTAATTGGTTCTCTTATTTCTTATGAGGAAGATTTAGCAGCCGAAAGAGGAAATGAGGAAAAGAAGAAAAACATTGCTCTCAAAGCCACAAAATACGAGAGTGATGGGGAAAGTGAGCTGGATGATGAGGAGTTGGCTATGCTAGCAAGGAGGTTCAGAAAATTTTTCAAGAAAACCGGTGACCGAAGGAAATTTAGAAACTTAAAAAACCAAAAGGAGAAGAAAGAGGTAATCATATGTTATGAATGCAAAAAGCCCGGCCATATAAGATCAGAATGCCCACTTCTCAACAAACTCAAGAAGAAAGCTATGGTTGCTACTTGGGATGATAGCAATGAAGATTCAAGCGATGAAGAAGAGTCGCAAGAAGTATCAAACCTAGCACTTATGGTACTAGGAGATGATGATGATCTCAATGAGGTAAGT
Organism: Citrus x clementina; assembly: GCF_000493195.1. NCBI lineage: Eukaryota > Viridiplantae > Streptophyta > Magnoliopsida > Sapindales > Rutaceae > Citrus > Citrus x clementina. Next base: position 8,341,182 of record NW_006262201.1, read on the forward strand.
GATCCAACCTATGATGAATTGTATGATGTTTTTAAAGAAATGCATGTTGAGTTGATGAAAATTGGTAAAAAGAATGCATGCCTTAAAAAGAAATTGTTAGAATTTACAAATGAAAAGGATGCCATGCAAAAATGCAATGAGTCATTGAATGAGAAGATTAAAGGATTAGAATTAGAGAATAAAACCTTGCATAATAGAGTTGCATTATTAAATGAAAAACCTAGAACTTCACATGAGCATTTAGAGTCACATGTAGATGATTTGAAAAAGGAAAATGAAATGCTCAAGAAAAAGAATATTAACTCCCAAAAATGTGTTTTTGATAAAGGAGAACTTGGGTATAAGCCTAACTTGAAGCAAAAATATTATAAGAATTATTTTGTTAAAGCTACCTCCACAAATGATCATAAGATTGTTTGTTATTATTGTAATCAAAATGGTCACATGAAATATAGATGTCCCGTAAAAAGGAATGCATATAATGGTGTCAAATGTGTGTGGGTTCTAAAAGGAACTGTTGCTAACAATCAAGGACCCAAAAAGGTTTGGGTACCGAAGACATAAGATTTTCTTTGCAGGGCTTGAAGAAAAAGAAAAATAAATGGTACTTGGATAGCGGATGTTCTAGGTATATGACCGGAAACTATGCATGGTTCTCAAGTTTCACCAAAATCGAAAATGGTGGAGATGTATCCTTTGGAGATAACTCAAAAGGAAAAATTCTCGGAATTGGAAATGTTGGTAAAATTTCTTCAACTTTAATTGAAAATGTGTGTTTAGTTGAGAATTTGAAACACAATTTGATTAGCATTAGTCAACTATGTGACAAAGGTTATAAAGTTGTTTTTGATAAGTCAAGATGTGTTATTGAGAATGCATGTGATGGGAAAATTTTGTTTATGGGAAATAGATGTGGCAATGTTTACACGATTGATATAGAGTGTGCATCTACTCATGATAAATGTTTTTCGGCATTGCATGATGATGGTTGGTTATGGCATAGAAGACTAGGACATGTTAGCAAGGATTTAATTTCTAAAATTTCAAAAAACGATTTAGTTTAAGGTCTTCCAAAAATTGGTTTTCAAAAGGATAGAATTTGTGAAGCATGTCAATTTTGGAAAACAAATCAAAACCTCTTTCAAAAACAAGAATAATATCTCTACTTTAAAACCTCTTTAATTACTTCACATAGATTTGTTTGGACCCTCTAGATATGCTAGTTTAAGTGACAAATTTTATGCATTTGTAATTGTAGATGATTATTCTAGATATACATTGGTATTATTCTTAGCTAATAAGGATAATGCTATTGATGCATTTAGAATTTTCTGTAAAAAGGTTCAAAATGAGAAGGGTTATTCTATCACTTGTATTAGAAGTGATCATGGTGGAGAGTTTGAAAATCATGCATTTGAAAATTTTTGTAATGATTTTGGCATTGAGCATCAATTTTCATCACCTAGGACTCCACAACAAAATGGAGTTGTTAAGAGAAAGAATAGGTCTATTCAAGAAATGGCTAGGACCATGTTAAATGAAAATGCATTACCAAAATATTTTTGGGCCAAAGCCGTCAACACCGCTTGTTATGTTTTAAATTGGGTGTTGATTAGACCTCATCTCAATAAAACTTCCTATGAGCTTTGGAAGGATAGAAAACCCAACATTGGTTATTTCAAAGTTTTTGGATGTAAATGTTTTGTTTTAAACACAAAAGATAATCTTGGTAAATTTGATCCAAAATCTGATGTTGGCATCTTTCTCGGGTATTCAAACTCAAGTAAAGCTTATAGAGTTTATAATAAAAGAACTTTAGTTGTGGAAGAATCAATGCATGTTACGTTTGATGAATCTAACCCCTTCTCTGCGGAGAAAGGAGTTGTTAATGATGATGCAGATGGAGAGTTACAAGAAGAATTATCAAAAGATGATGTGCTCATAATTTATCTATTATTTTAATGCTTCCATAACTTAATTTTATGTTTTATTATGTTAATTTTATTTTAATTTTCATATTTTATTATTTTAGGTACAATATGGGATTAAAGAGAATTAATTGGAACAAATCACAAAGGATTTAATTTAATTAATCATTAAGCATGCATGCAGCACGTGGAGGAAGCATTGAAGAATTCATTTACAAAGAGAATACGGCATGCAACACGTGGAGAGGCTTTTGCTTTTAATTATGATTGGCTTAGGAATGAAATAGGCGGTTGGGCTTTTGTTTTTAATTTTTTTCATTTAAGGATCGTGGGCTGGATTTGCAATCCTTTTCCTTTAAGGATTTGGAAGAAACCACAACATTATAAAAGGGAAGAAAGGCAGCCGCACAAGGGGAATAAGAGCAGCCAAGAGAAAATAAAGAGAAGAGCAGCAGCCGCAAGTTTTGAGCAAAACCGAGAGCAGCAGGAATAATTTGGAGCAAGAAGAAGACGCATTAATTCTTAAGTTTTTCTTTTCCTCTTCTCTATTATCTTGCTTGAATGTTTCTAATTAAATTAATGAATTCTCTTTATATTCCCATGAACTAATTTATTGAGATTAGGCATCATTTCTTGAGAGATCATGTTCAAAAAGGTGATATTGCATTAGAATTTATATCTACGGAAAAACAACTTGTTGATATTTTTACAAAACCCCTTTGCGAAGAACAATTTTCAAAAATTCGGCATGAACTTGGGATGATGAAATTTTCGCATTAACATATCTATTTATGTTATTGAATCTATTTAAATTGGTTGCTTGATGATTGTTAATGTTTATGAAGTGTTTGAGCATGTTAGATATATGTGATGTTTGATTTATTAATTTTTGAATGCTTATGGGCTTCATGATTGTATGCTTGTTGGATGGATTATTTGTTTGAATTAATTATCTTTTGGATGTTTAAAATCATGAATCATGCATTAAATTGGCTCTTGAGATGTTTCGGGATCACAAAATGGTCACGGAATTGATCAAACTTAGCCGGAAATCAACTTGAGTGCAGCTGGACAACAACCAGGCGGCTAGCCGCTTGGTCACGGGTTGGGCATATTTTTTTTGCTTCTTCTTCTTCCTTCATTAATTTTCTGCACATGTTCCTCTTTCTCTCTCAAAACCGTGAGCCACTCTCTTCCATTTCCAATCAATTTCTCTTCATTTCTCAACCATTTGTTTTGCCCAAATCAACCATTCAAACTAATACCCATGCATTTCATCTTCATTAAACAGTTCTCCATCATGATTTCTTCACTTGTTCTTCATCATTCCATCCTCATTCCATTCACGCGTGAATAGTGTGCTTCATTTTCTTGGTAAAATCAATCATCCAACTCATTATTCATCCATTCCTCCTTCAATTTTCACTCTCAAAACAACATTTCATCAACTCTCCACATAAAACCCAAAATAAAAAATTCTCACTCTACCCGTTTCTCTCTCTTCATTTTCAAGCTTCCTTTTGCCCATTTTTAATTCACTCTACATCTTAAATTAGCTTCATTCATCTCTAGGATTAATTTTCTTGCCTCAAACAATTCCATTTCACCCAATTTTTGTTAAACCCGAAATTGCATCTTTAAGCTATTTTTTTTTTCAACAATGGCGGGTGGTGACAAGTCCAAGGGAAAACACGTGGCCAAGAAGCGTAAGGATGACCATGGAGATTATTGGGACTTTATGTTGATTCATTTTCCTCGACTCCAACTTCGGAAACGTTTTCTCGACCATTTCAAGCCAAGGACGGTAATTACTCCTTATTCTGTCAATCTCAATAATATGAAGAATTTAGAAATTTGTGATAAATCTCTTAAAGATTTACTTATTGCTATCGGATGGAAGAATGTGTTGGTCGTTAATGATCCTTACTATGAAAATTTAGTCAAGGTTTTCTATTCGAATATGGATACGGAAGTGTCAAATAGAATTGTTACTAATGTTGGGAGAATTCACATTGAATTTGATGTTGCTTTGCTAAATTCTATCCTTGGCACTCCAAATGAGGGATTGGAAATATATAGTGCTAGAGCCAAAATCAAACAACCTTGGTTCTCCCTTGAAAATGCCGTTCGAAAAATTTGTCGACGGCATGATTTGTCCACTGCGTTCTGTAACTCACCTTTGAAATCTCAAGCCTTACCTCTTCAAACTCGAATCCTTCATTATGTTCTTCATCATGTGATTACTCCTAGGGTCGGTCATGCGGATGAAGTTAGTCGTTTAGATGTAGCTATTTTGGACTGCATTCTAGAGGAAAGTGTGCTAAATATTGGGTATATTATTCTTAATCATATGCTTAGTACTCCCAATTTAGCCAAAAGATCCCTTCCATATGCTAGTATTATTACCCGAATTCTAGAGTATTTCTATGTCCCTATAACCTAGTCAATCTCCTTGAATTCGAGGGAATTAGGCGATGATTCAATCGCTAATCTGGGTTTTTATTGGAGGGATGATAGCTGGCATAAAGATCAAACAACCAAAAAGGTTACGGAACTTGCTCCTTCAGATCATCGTTTCTTTAACAATGTTCGTCCCCCACACTTGCTTCGTGATCTTAGTGCTCCATATCTCTCACATCCTCCACCTTCCGAGGGCCCTTCCCACTCTACTTCAGCTGACTCTGAGGATCCGTTGCAGCAGCTGTTAACTAAAGTGGATTCACTTTCTAAGTGGCAAGACAAACTTCAGTCTATGCTTGAAGCTTTTCACCTTCAGTCCATTTCCGAGCGAGAGCGTCTCTTTGCTCAACAACAGCAGCTTCTTGATGGCTAGCAGCAACTTTTTACAGCTCTTGGATTTCCACCACCATCCTCTTCATCACATCCACCATCTCCTTAGCACTCTATTTTATTTTATTTTGTTATTTGTCACTCTGCACTACATTTATTCATGCATTGTTGTTTTTCATTTGCGGATGATATCTTGTCGTTTGCTATTTGGATATGTTATTTTTAATTTGTGGATTAAGGATGCTTGTTATTTAATCTTCGGATATGTTATATTTGGATGATGTTTTCGGATTGATTAATTATTTGCTTAATTCTTATGTGTTGCTTGATAACTTGGTGGAGTTGTTGGTTTGTTATACTTGTTAAACCTTATATGGAAGTGTTTTTAACCACATAGTGTATTTGAGGATTTGTTCATTTTTAAGAGGAAACTCTGCCGAAATTTTTGCTCGCCCAAAATTGGTAATATCTTCTTTGAATTATTTTTGGTAATCTTGTTTCAAATCGCATATATCTACTTTTTAAAGCGGGAAATAAATATGCTAAGTTTTTGATAATGTCATTTTGGTTAAATTTTTCGGTCTTCGCATACATCTCTAGTAATTTTGATGATGAAGGGGGAGAAGTCATGTATTTTGAATTTTGAATATGAAGACATGTAATACATATTTTGTATTTCAAGTATTTATTCATGTTTTTGAAATATTAAGGGGGAGCTTTCGAATTATCTAAATCAAATATTCAGGGAGAGTTTTTTTTTTTTTTTGAATTTGATTTATAAGTTGAAGTCATGTATGCCATGTATTGAGGGGGAGTTTAATGTCAAAATACATGAGATGTTTGTCATCATCAAAAAAGGGAAGATTGTTAGCCTAAAAGGCTACACATAATGTAATTTTGATGATAACAAACATGTGTCTTAAGTAAAAATAATAAATATTGTATTTCACATTTTCACTAGTTTTTTAAGGATAATATTTATGCAAGTCAATCAAGTGAAATCAAGATTGAAGACACTCAAAGGACAACGACAACATCAAGAATATAGTTTGGAGCTCAACGAACAAATTAGTGCGAAAAATTCTTGTAAAGCCGGTATGATTTAATTGATGCATGATTTAGCATTTGAGAAGCTCAAGAGATTAATTTAATTAAATATTTTTCATAAACTAAAAGGTTTTATTTTTAAAGAAAAATATTTTGTGGATTTAAGTAATTTGGACTTAAATGCTAAGATTTGAAATCTTTGATTTTAATAAGTATTAAAATTTCAGAGTTGGACGTTTTTTACAAACATTTTAAATGTTTTGGGCCATACTATAATTTATGAATATTTTGGACTAAAGTGAAAGATTTTGAGAACTTTAAAAAATATGGGTATTATGTTGAAAAGGACATTTGTGCGAAATAATAAAATCTTTGGGGCCATATCATAATTTTAAAAAGTTTGGGAAAGACAACTATCTTAGGAAGTTCTGAAATTGGACCTATTTAAAAAATTTTATGACGTTTTGAGCTATAGTATAATTATAGAAAGTTTTGGGTCAAAGTGTAATTTTAGTGAACAGTATTACTGTAGCAAATTCAAAAATAATGGTAATATCATTTTTCCTGAGCGGCTAGCCAGATAATCAAGCGGCTAACCACTTGAGCACTGGAATTTACCTATAACGGTTAGTTTTTGGGCTTTCACTATAAAAACTCAACTCAAACTTCATTTTAAGAAGGAATGCACGAAAATATAAGATCATACAACATATATTGAGCTTCCAAAATGCAAATCATCATTGATTAAATCATTGTTGAGGTATTAGTTGCATATCCACTCTTAAAAAGAGTTTTTGTTGTAATTTTCATTTCTTATCAAATTGTGAGTGTGTAAGTGTGGGAAACAATTGGGGTGAAGAGATTGGGGAGATAATCTCTTGGTTGTAAAGGTTCATTGACACCTTGGAAGTCAATTGTAAACATTTGAAGCCTTGGGAGGCTTGGATAGTGAAATCCTTGAGCTCGGTTGGCTTGGAGGCGTGGACGTAGGCGGGGATTGCCGAACCACGTAAAAATCCACGTGTTTGTTTTTCTCTTCCCTTCCTCTTTTAATTTTACACTTGCTTGAATTTATTATTCTCTATTTCATTAAGGCGTTAGATTGATTTATTGTGCGTATCGTATTGCTTTATTTTTAAAAACCCAATTCACCCCCCCTCTTGGGTTGCGTTACTTGTATTTCATTTTGAATATTTTTTAGTTCCCTCCTCACAAAATTTTTCCCACCTTGTCGAGGTCCTCCAACTTGTTCATTTGTCAGATGCTCTATATTCGATCTCGTTAACACCCATATTTGGAAGAACATATTTTTCTACAAATTCTTAGATATAGCTATCTAATTCGATCAATTTACGAGAGTAACATTCTTTCATGTATAATTTATTAGTCTTGGTTGGTAGATAGAGCAGAATATTGCCATTGTATCAACTTATAATAATTTGGCGTTTAACACGATCACACATAACACCTCAGACATCGCATGGTATGACCAGAGGCGAAACTCCAAATGGTCATTTTCTAGTCATCAAAGTTCGCTACATGTCCTCCGGACTTTTTCAAGTTTTTATGCGTCTATCGTTGTAGATCTTCAAACCAAAAATCGTCACATAGAGGACTGTTGTCACCACCGTGAGCCATGGGGGCCAACTGCCGTAGCTTCGCTTGGGGGCCTTGTGCCGAGCCATGGCAGTAAGTGGGCATGCTTGTAGTGAGCACGGAAACAAGGCAGGACTGGCGCGTTGGCTGGGGCATGGCAGTAGAGTGCACGCTGCGGCATGGGCACAAGCAATACTGGGCAGCGCGCACAACAGTATGCGAAGGTGGCGTACACAACAACTCGCAAGACTGTGGCGTTGTGGGCGCGCGGGCGTGAGGCATAGCAGCATGCGAGCGGGCGTGACATGGGTGCGCAAGCGAGCGGGCATGAGCGCGCGAGCGTGGTGCTCAACAACGCGCAAGTTAGTTGTGAGATGTGGCTTAGTGGCGGGCTCAAGTGCACGCCGATGTGCAGCGATTTGAGGCATGCACATGGGGGCTGGATCATGCAAAAATGAGAGGCGTTGTGTGCGGACTGTGAGCAGGCAGTGGCTGGGGGACGTGGAGCATGGTTGGCCAAAATTCTCCAAGAGGTAGACGAAAATCAAGCATGAGTGGGAGACATGGCCTTGGAACACTAGAAATGGGGAAAACATGGAGAGTGGACAGCGGCAGTTACGCCCCACAACTTCCTTATCTCTAGACATGGGCAGCAGTTGCCTTGTTCCTTGGGGGAGTGGTGATGAACTTCCTTGAACATGCTTAGTGGAGGCCGAAATCTTGGGGAGGGATTTGAGGTGGCGTGTGGGTGTCGCGCCACCTAACCTTAGCGAGTGGGGGTGTCACTTGCAAACCCATGTATATAGATAGTGATAGGGTGTATGTGGGGGGCATGGGTTTTTGATTGAGCATTTGTGTCTTGTGCATACATTACTTGAATTATCTTGTAAAGCTTTTCTTATTGCAGAATAGAAAAGTTGGAGGTTGGTGCCTCCGTAAAAATCTATAGTTATGTTCAGTGTTGTGTGCGTGGTTGTTCTTTGTGTTGGCGAGATTACGTTCTTGTATAACTTCCTTTGTGCGAGTATTGACACGCTTCCTTATAAAATCGCTTCTGTTAGGTTTTGAGTTGGCTGGCTAAGTAGGGTCTTAGCGCCATCACGCGGGTTGCCACACGCATCTTGAGAAAAGCCAGGTGACAACTGCAATAGTGGGTGTTTTTTCTTGTAGCATAAGTAATTTTATTTGGTTGATTATTCTAATTCAAGTGTTAAAAAAATTAAGTTAAAAAATTAATTTAAAGTTTACCCACCACTCTATTTTTAAAAATAATTAAATAAATGAACTCTAAAATTCAACAAAGCAATAGGCTTTCGACTTGGAGGAAGATAAAAAATTATAGGAATTTATTGTCCTTTTATGGTCCCCATCTTAAACAAACTTCTTTATTTTCCTTCTTTATTAATTTTCATATCAGGGTAAGTTTAGAATTGTTGGCTGCTAATTTTTTTTCATTTTTGTTTTTTAATAATTTTCTTCCCCAGTCGAGATTTGGTCAAACCCGTGAAAAGTAATATATATTTTAAAACTATAAGAATTTATAACTAATGATGTATCTATTTATTAATCATTTATTTTATTTGTGTAGTAATGAGACTATAGAAAGAAGGCTCATCTCCTTATGTGCATATACTTGAAAATGAATAAAAGTGATCTCTAGACACTAGTTGTATCTTTTATTTGCTTTCCTTCTTTCTTTTACAAAATTGTGTTTCAATTGATAAATAATTTAACAATTAATTTATAGAGTGCATTTATAATTCAATGAACATGCATTTGATTAACTAAAAATTCATTGTAAAATATTTTCAAATCTAATCAATCGAATAAGAATTAATCCACTAAATATACATTAATTAAACTAAAAAAAATAATACAATGTAATTATTTACCTCTTCAATTGCCCTAATAAAAATGATATAAGTTCAGAAGTCTCAAGTTTAAAAGAAATTGTTACTAATGTCAACTGAAAATCCTGCTGATGACGAAGCTAAAGATGATACAATAGCTTCGGAGCCAGTTATGATCAAGGGAACACTCAACTCATGTCTCATCAACAACACTTTATAATTTTTTTATTGTAATTCGAGAATTCAACCTCATAACTTCTAAATGCAATACGAAAATTAGAGACCAAATACAATTAAATTTACATTTTAAAGAAAAAATAAGATAGACTCATATTTTATTAAATAAAATATCATAGTCAATAAACATATTTTATTAAATTCAGACAATATTATTACAACCGATGTTTTTAAGGGCAAAATAGTAACGATAATTATAACAAAACAACCATGAAAACTAATTAATATTATCAAAAGAAACGATGAAGTTAATCAGATGGTCTAGCGGGGCAGCCCTTGTAGGATCAAAGTAAGCAAGCTCTTGTTTTGCTTCAGCTATCAGCTCCTTGGCTTGCTTCTTGGACCCATCGATACCCAAAAACTTTGGATACGTTGCCTTATCCCGCAGCATATCCCTGCCAGTTTTTTCCCTCGTGTCTGGCGATCCAATCACATCTACAATATCATTCCACAATTGATATGCCATCCCCACACATTTTCCAAAATTTCTCATTCTTCCTATCTCTTCTTCATTTCCTCCTCCTATTATGACTCCAATAACTATGCTTGCCTCTACAGATTTCCCAGCTTTGTGTCTATGAATGAAGTCCAATTCACTCAAACTTACTTCTTTGCCTTCACTGGTCATGTCCATTATCTGCCCTGCAGCAAGTCCCTGTGAACCAAATGCTGAGGTTATCTCAACAATGGCTCGAAGAATACGGTCGGGCGAAACGTTTTTTGCCTTGATCATGGCAATTTGCTCAATGGCAAGGCAGAATAGAGCTTGACAAGCAAGAAGTGTGGTTGCTTCACCGAAAACCTTGTGGTTTGAAGGCTTGCCTCGTCGAAAATCATCGTTGTCAAGGCAAGGCAGGTCATCTTGAATCATACCCATTACGGAGAGCATCTCTATAGCACAAGCCAGAGACATCGCTACTGACTCACTTCCCCCAACCAATTCACATGAAGCATTGCATAATATTGACAAAAAATATTTACCACCAGGTATCATAGAGTATCTCATTGCTTCATGAAGAACAGCAGGATGTCGCAGTGGAACTGCTTCATCTAGAGCCTTGTTTATTTGTTTTGCTTTCATGGGCTTGTATTCATCAATTTGGAATAACTTGGGTAAAGGGTGGTTCTTTTGTGAATTAATAATCATCAGTTTTTTGGGTTGCCGCCTCAACGGTGCTGATATTGATACATGGGAATTGGGAACAAATGGGATCATTGAATGGTGTTTGAAAGCAATAATGGAGTTCGTAAAGTGATTTGATGAGGCCATGGACATGCGGAGGGGTGGAAGGATTAATGACTGTTTTTGTTTTTTATGTGAATTGTTTATTTCCCTAGGAGGATTGTGAATGAACGCCAACAAGCGCAGTTATGCAATGTTATCTCTCAATTAAACCTATTTGTAGATGAATATATTCATTAAGCTTCTCCAATAATAATCAATTTGCTATCAATATGTGCCGGTAACCGGACGCAATATTATTTTATTCTTAATAATCCATATTAGTAATAGTAGTTAATTTTAGTAGTTACAAGGACTTTTCTTCTTTGACTAGACATCGGATTTCAAATCTTAGAGGAGGCCTCAATTATGACTTTGCCACCCTTGTGGCTTTTGAAAAAATAATAATAATTTTAGCAAATAATTATGTACCCAGGGGCCGAACTATGGGACCCTCGGCCCTAAAAAACTTTGAAGGAAGGGTGAGCATTATGTTTTTTACCTTATCATTTTTATAAACCCACCCAATTTTTTTAAGAAAATAATTACCAAAATTTCATATTATTTTTATCTTAATTCTTTTATCATTTTTTTGTTATATTTAACTACTAACGTTACTTTATCATAAGTTTAATTTTAATTATTTTAATCTTTTAAGGTAAGAATATCAAAATACCTATATTTGCTACTAATGGTGTCTTTCGTGACCATCGAAGAGCTTCAATTAAACTAACATGATATATTTGAGACATGATATCTCACAAAATTTATTGGCTGTGAAATTTATATTATTTATCTTACACAATTTATTGGCCGTGAGAAGGGGCTACTTGATTAATTGTTTGAATCTTAATTGGAAATATTCAAACCCATTATTTTTTGTTTATATTCTATTAATTTTAAGAACACATGGAATAGAAAAATTAAATTAAATTAACATTGATTATGAAAATATTTATGAATCCATTGTTAGGAAAGCCATTTTTGAAGTATGAGAAGGATTCATATGTGAGTGACCGAGTTCATCAAAAACTTATTTTAGAAATTAAAGTATCAACGACTAAAATATTACTTAAATATGATTGCTAGGAAAAGATCTTCTTCACAAGAGATTTTAGGTCATCTCCAATGTGACACCAAAATTAACACCAACTACCTTTCACACCATTTTTGGTGTAAAATGCTTTTCCAATGTAACACCAAAATGGTGTTATGAATAGTATTGCACCAAATATGGTGCAACACTATTCATTTGGTGCTAGGAAAATAAAGTCTCAAATATCCTTATTACTTTTTCTTATTTACATATATGTCATATTTTATATAATATTTTAAGTTATTATTATTATTATTTTTGTTATTATTTTTATTTCATTTTTTAATTTTTGAATATTATACTAATATTTTAAATAAAAAATATTCAACACAAAAATTAATAATAACAATAAAATGCCAATAACATTAATTACTAAATTACATATTACAAAATTAAAAATACAAAATTAAATTAACACAAATTAAAAAAGCTACTACTACTAGCATAAATTAGAACAATTATTTAATAAGCTGGGAGATCATTATTAGATCCTCCAATATCATCAAAATATTGGCCAATATTATTGGAAGTATTTTGAGATGCTTGGCCTTGCTGAGATATTCTCTACAAAATCTTAATTTGTTCATTTGGAAAATATTGACGTAAAATTTTATTAGTAAAATTTTGTGCACTTGAATTTGATCACTTATCGAGTTTAAATCTTTTAGTAAAATTTTATTTTCTTCATGATATGTGACCATCTCCAATATTTTTTTTCTCATTTTGGGCTCGTATCATTTGAATTTGATAATTTTGTTGCCTATCTTCACTCTCTTTTTAAAGAATTTCATAAAGTCGTCGATTGTCTTCTTTAATAGTATCAATAACTAGTGAATTTTGATCTTCAACTTTCTTTTTTCCTTTTGACTTCTTTACTCCAATGGGTCATTGAGTAGAACAATCGTCAACATGCTCATCATTTATATTTAGTGAAAATGATGATAGATTGGGAGATACTGATGTTGGAGACTCCAGAGCAGGATAATCTGATTGTGATGACACAAATTCGCTACTTTGCCTTCGAAAATATGGTGTTGTAATGCTATGATCATCTCCAAATTTTTCAATATCTTTAAGGATATGCCATACATGATCAAATTTGAACCCTTTATTTGTATTTCTTATCTTGTGTCAATAACACATTCGCTCGATTTAGCTACAAAATAATGTAATTAGTATGTTATATATAAAATAAGTGTAAGATAAAAATAGTAAAGATGTAATATAAACTTACAATATCTTGTTCGGAAGCATCGCTTGGATTTTGATTTTCAATTTGTCGAACGCATCCCCTCAGTTTGCCAATTGCAACTAGAATACTTTGCATTCGTTTTTGTAATGTTTAATTTTCATAATGTACTAATTTAGTTAATTAAATGCACATTTAATAATTTTCTTTTTTTTTGTTAATCGATATAAAATTACTTATTACTTAATTATCTATATTAATAGTAATATTTATTGTGTTAATTGAATTAATTCTTGAGAATTAAAAGAATAAAAAGAAAAATATTCTTTTTGGTGTAAAATTTGGTGTAAATGGGTTGGAGATGAAATAGTAATTTGGTGTGAAAAATGTACATTTTTGGTGTTGGTGTTACACCAAAATGGTGTTAAACATTAGAGATGCCAAGTACTTCTATTATAGTATTCTCACTTAATGCATGTATGATATATGTGCATTAATTAAATATAACAAAATGTACACATATCATACCATTAAATCTCCATATTCACATATTAAGTGCTTCAATATTTATTATTTATTTTTCTTTCGCACTTGACCACTCTTTCATTATTTTCTTTATTAATTATTTATTGTTCTTTCACACTTATCCATTCTTTCATTATTCTCACTATTTATTGTTGTTTAACACTTGACTACCCTCTATAATGTAAAATTAGGCTCCCTCAATACGACGATACTTTTTATGAGTTTGAAAGGATTTTAACAACTCCTACAATTGTAACAATCAATCATATATAGTCAAAATATAAAACTATTAACAATTAAATATTATTTTCGTCAAAGACTTGACTTAATTTTCTCAATAATAATGCATAAATAGTACTACAGTCCTCCCTGGGCAGTATCTCAACAGGTTCATCTAAAGAACTGATGTGACTTTCTTCATCTACTCGATTACTCTATACATACCTCACTTCAAATAAAAAATTTTAGATTTTAGTAAGAAATAATATATATATATATATATATATGCATAAATGTTCAATAATGACATCTCTTAAATAATAAACTCTTTTACAAGATTAATAACTTCACTAAAACATAAGATAATAATGTATTGAGTGATGTTACTAGCATTCCCTATAGAATTGTCAAAAATTGCTTTCGTTAACATACCCCATAAAATCCTCCGAGGTATATTAAAAAAAATTAAAACTCGTCAAATAGCAAGAAAATTTAATTTATTTATATACAGCTAATTTAATTTCATAACACCCTTAGCTACATAAACGATGAACAATATCCACAATAAACGATGAACAATATCCACACGTGGAAAAAAAATAAAGGTTTCATCTGATTTAAAGTAAAGTATATAATGTCAAACTGAAAATGAGTGTTTGAAATTTTGAATTGTCTAGTCACCCATACAGACCTAATTGATACTGTATTGTAACTGTCTTAGTCCAAATACGCTCAAAGATTGAATAAATTAAAAAATAACATAGAACTAGATAAAATCAAAATAGATTGTGGAATTAATACAACCCACCAACCACAGTTTGTGGGCATTGAATAAACAATATTAATGATCTTTCACATCAACATCGATTTACTAATTCGAAATCATCATCTACTGAGCCTGGGTTGATTGTTCGTTCGAAAATCTAAGCTTGCCAGCTCCCTTACAAGACCGCTGTTCCATTTCATTTAATTAATTAAGTGGTCGAGTTCAAACACTTACTAAGAGTCAACAACCAAACCAATACTAAGAGCCAACAACTAAACCAATGGCAATGATTGGAAAAAAAAAAAAACAAAAACAAAAAGTGATTTTACAGATGGACCCTTGAAAAAGCATAACACGATCCACGTAATATTTTATGAAAAATAATAAAAGAAATCCTAAAAGTGACACAATGATAATAAAAATAACAATAAACACAGCAGAAGTAACAGTGCTAATTAAAAATTTTCAATTAAACTATAATCTCGGTTAGGTGTATCGTTATTTTTTTTATCATTTTGTTAGATTCTTCTTTTAAATATCATGTATTTTTATTCTAACTTTTATTTTTTAATCAATTCCTTCATACTACGTAAGTTTTGTTTTTGTTTGAGAGTTAGAATTAGTTATTAGATTAGAGTAAATTTTGATACAAAGTATTTAGAGTAAGACAATTGACAGCCATTTATTGCTGTTATAAATTTTTTTCTTCTGAAAGCACCTATTAGGCTATTACAAAATTTTAAAATAACACTATCACTAATAACATCCATGATTTTATTACAGCAATAAATTAAACAAATTCCAAATCCAACAAATTATCACATTTCTGAATTTTGAATTTTGAATTGGTTGCAACACAATTGCAAGTAATAAGTTTTGAAAATGATAAGTAAAAGGTTTAGACAAAAAATCCGCGGCTTTCGTTTCTTTTATTTAAAAAAGGAAAAAAATCTCTTGCTTTAGTCATTTTACATGAGATTAAAACTGTAAACACCTTGTACTATTTTTGCTTTCTTTTAATTAATATATTTCTCTCAATTAGTCGAAGTTCCAATAAAAAATAAAAATGTAAACACATAAGAGGGACTTTATAAGGATTTTAATTAGAGGGGGGGATAAAAAGTACCACTCAAATATTTATCTCATGTTTAGCATGCTTCAATTGGACTGAATTAATGAACTAAATTCAGATTTAGTCTTAACATCATGGGATTAGCTGCCTCTTGAATTTAGTTTAGTAAAAAGGTTTTGTTCATCTATGACATTTCTTTCATTTATTACACCATTTTTTATTTATTACTCATAATTATTTAATTGTTGATTTTTTTTGAATACTAATTGTCCAATTAAATTGATACTTTTACTTCCACTAAGTCGTGGTATCAAATTTTCATTATTTGTGCATTTATTTATGGGAAAAGTTCAGACCTTTTTTTTCTTCCTTTTATATCCTTTGATTACAACAACAAAAAATTTACTCTAAGTAAACCTCTATAACAAATACAAATAAAAAATTAAAATAATATAATATATAAATAATATAAATTATTACGATATTGTTAATTTGTTATTTTTAAAAAATAATAAAATCTATTTCACATATAATAATATTGAATAAATTATATTTAACAATTATTTTTTTACAATATTTTTTAATTATGTGCATATTAGTATAAATCTTGAAATCAAATTCTAGATTAATAGATTTTAGTGCTAATGAAATCAATCGGGATAGACTGAAAATATTTTCATTATTATTTTTTTTACTAATTATACTTATTGTCATATTTTATTTGTATTACATGATTTTTTTTTTTACTATACATATTTGTATTATACGGCTATAATCAAAGGGTAAAATAGTTAAAAAGGAGTTTTGTAGACTATTTATGAAACCAAGGAGATATATGTGACCCTTACAACAAATCTGGGGGGGTGTGTGGCTTTTTTCATTTATTCCAACCAAGGAAATAACATAAGAGATTAAACAAGGCACATAATAAACTTAGGAAAAATTAAGGTCTCCTTTTATATGCTTCCAAACATAACTACTAAAGTAACAATTCATAAATATAAGGAAAATGGATCATCAAATGATAGTTAAACTCTCTTCTTGAACAGTTGAACTCTCTGGTTAATCAGATCATCAATTTTTCTTTTTTCTTTTGGGAGAAAGCAGATCATCAAAATAATGGAATAGAAATTAGATATGGATAATCAAATGAAACACAAATTTGACTTCTAATATGACAAAAATAATAATTAAGTTAAACCCAAATCCCATCCCTACACACCCCTTCGCCCCGCCCCCCGTACGAGGGCCTGAATAGGGGATTAAGAAAAAAAATGCTCGGGTTTTTTTTGCCACCCTATTGCTGCCATCCAAATCAATTGCGAAACCAGACTAGGGCCTTGATGTAGAAACTGTAAACTAGAGTAGGCTAGAACAGAAATCAATAAAATTAATGAGACTAATAAAAATAAAATGAGGACAAAAAATGGACAAGCTATGATCTTGAGTAAACTACAAAATAAAACTTATTAAAGTAAGGGGCCAAACTTAAAAGAAGTGTGGATTTATTTCAATTAAATCCAAGTAATGTATTTGCTAAGATGAAAGTTTAGATAAGCGAGGATCTTGGTGCTATTAATAATGTATGGTTTAGATATGGCAGCCATAGATTCACTTTCCAGCCAAATGTAGTTCCAAAAATGATTGTAGGCTTGTAAAACCGCATGAATAATGGCCATGATTTCAGCCAAAAAGGAATTATTGCGGCCCAAACTCATAGTAAAAGCACCGAAGAAAATACCATGATGATTTCTAAATAACCCACTGCAAGCTGAAGCTCCTGGATTAATTTTTCAGAGATCATACCATATGTATTAATTATATTAAAAGAGAAAATAGGCTGATGCCATAGAGCTTTGAAGCGAGAGATATTAATGCCAAGATTTTTGACGGTATTCAAATCTGAAAGAGAAGAGACAGAATCTGGGCAAGTTGAAGACCAAGCACATAAGAAAGACTAGTAAGAAGCAATTGTGCGAGAGGTGCTAGGCGTAAAATCTTCAAAAGTAATCTTATTTCTTTCTTTCTAAATGTGATGAAAAATCAGAAAATTTGTCATGCGCCTCGCAATTGACAAATAAGAACCAAAAGGTTTAGAACTCATGGCTGTCCACAACGTTTGAAAGCAGGCAGAATGAGGCAATGAAAAGTCCGACATTAATACTTGATGGCCATTGTCAAAGACTTTTAGCAAAAGAGAAATTAACCACAAAAAAAATAACGGTTCAGACAATCTAAAAACAGCATAAAAAAAATCTACATAAAGAAGTTGAAAATACCATTTCCTTATAAGATGTTTCATAAAGAAATTTATTGGTCATAATTTGAGCTATTGGTGTCCGTTTAGAGCATATAATATAGCATTTTAAAGTCGCACAGTAAAAAGAATATATCTCAATGTGCAATGTCATAGTGGCCTCATAATTAAGCTGAAATTTCTATTTCTTTTTTAGTCGTTTTGCAAGTTTAAGATAGTTTTATATTTTTCGTATTGCTTTCAAGATTTATCTTTTTTTCTAAATATCGGATTTAAGTCTTATTCGAGTTAGTTAGTAGAATTTTATTATATAATAATATTTTAGGTTTACATATTTTGATAAATTAGGATTAATATAATTTAGAAAGGTTCTCATAGTCAACACTATCCAAAGCTGCCAGGTGACTCTACGTCAGTACGTCAGCACCATCCTAGCCCGGCCATATTCACAACATGACATGCTATTGAAGTAATTTTTATATTTGACTCTACGCTGCATTCTGTTTCTAATTTATATTCAATAAATTGATCGTTTACTCGAGTTTGCTTTTAAAAAAAAATAATAAGAACACAGAACACAGCTCAATATACTACAATATTCAAATACATCGTTATTCTCTCGACATGAAAACTTTCGCAAAACAAACAAACATGAAAACTAATTATTATTGCCAAAGGAAACGATGAAGTTAACCAGATGGTCTAGGGGGGCAGCCCTTGTAGGATCAAAGTAAGCAAGCTCTTGTTTTGCTTCAGCTATCAGCTCCTTGGCATGCTTCTTGGACCCATCGATCCCCACTAACTTTGGATATGTTGCCTTATCTCGCATCATATCCCTGCCAGTCTTTTCCCTCATCTCTGGCGATCCAATTACATCTACAATATCATTCCATAATTGATATGCCATCCCTACGTATTTTCCAAAATTCCTCATTCTCTCTATCTCTTCTTCATTTCCTCCTCCGATTACAACTCCGCTAACTATGCTTGCCTCTATAAACTTCCCAGTTTTGTGTCTATGAATGAAGTTCAATTCACTCAAACTTACTTCTTTGCCTTCACTGTTGATGTCCATGATCTGCCCTGCAGCAATTCCTTCTGACCCAACAGCTGAGTTTATCTCAACCATGGCCCGAAGCAGGCGGTCGGGCGAAACGTTTTTGGCCTTGATCATGGCAATGTGCTGCATGGCAAGGCAGTGCAGAGCTTGACAAGCAAGAATTGCCGTTGCTTCGCCGAAAACCTTGTGGTTTGAGGGCTTGCCTCGTCGAAGATCATCGTTGTCAAGGCATGGCAGGTCATCTTGAATTACAGCCATTGTGACGAGCAACTCTATAGCACAAGCCATTGACATCGCCACTGACTGACTTCCTCCGATCATCTCACATGAAGCAATACATAAAGTTGACATTAAACGTTTACCACCAGGTAGAGAGTATCGCATTGCTTCATGAAGAATAGCAGGATGTGGAAGTGGAACTGCCTCATCTAAAGCCTCGTTGATTTGCTTTGCTTTCAAGGCCTTGTATTCGTTAACTTGGAAAAACTTGGGCAAAGTGTCGTTTCGTTGTGAATTAATAATCTTCAGTTTTTTGGGTTGCCCTCTCAGCAGTACTGATTTGGCAACGTGCGAATTAGGAACATATGGCATCACTGAGTGGTGTTTGAGGGCATTAATGGAGTTCCAAAATACATCTGATGAGGTCATGGATACGGGTCTTTTTGGAAGGATTAAAAGACTGTTTTTGCTTCTTGTGTGAATTGTTTATTTCCCAAAGGAAGGTTGTGAATGCACGCCCACAAGCACAAGTATGCAATATTGTCTCTCAAATAAACCTATTTGTAGATGAATATATTCATTAAGCTTTCAATAGTTACTAATTTGCCGTTATTAAGTGCCGGTAATTGCACGCATCATTATTCTATATATTCTTGTTCATCAAGATTAGAAATATAATAGTAACTAATATTTTAGTAAGTTTCAAAGACTTGACCAAATGATTTTCGAGAACATCGTCACTCATGAAACTTTTCGAAAAAATTAAAAAATAATAATAATTTTAGAAAATAACTATGCACAGTTAGGCCCAACAAAAACTTCGGAGAAATGGTGATGGATTTTTTCCACCTCACAATTCATGTTGAGCACCCAATTTGTGGAAAATCGTTACCAGAAGTTTACATTGTTTACCCAAAAAAAAAAATCCAAATAAAGTAGAAGTCTATAGAATAAATTCAATTAAATATATCTTAATTTTTCTATGACCATTCTTTGTTATATTTGATCACTAACGTTGCTTTAGAACGAGTTTAATTTTGACTATTTCAACCTTATAAGTTAAAAGTATCAAAATACCTAGAAATTTTATTTTGGTTCAACATTTTTTTAAATTTTAAACAAAAGTCATTGTTTTCTGAATGATGTATTGGGACTATTTTATTAGTATGATTATAATTTTTATTAAATAACAAAATATTTATAACATGATTTTCATGAAATTAATTTATTAGACAAACAAATTATATCATTTACATGGGCAGAAAATTATGGAATCACAGTGGTACCATACCACAACGGGATCCAGCCATTAGATCCAGCCCATAGTGGTCATCAGAGCTAGATCCAATGGCTAGATACAGCTGTGGTATGGTACCACTGTGGTACCATAGCTGGACCCCATTTACATATGGGAGTATTGAAAATTGTTGTAATTCATTTTAAAACATTAGATTATAAGTCATAAAATTAAATACCTTAATTGTCAAATACAACTTATACTATTGACTTAAGTGATAAAGTGTACAAACTTTTTATCAATTTGTATTTTTCAAAGTGGGTGGAAATATCCTAGAGAAAATAATTAGGTTTGAACTTGGATGGTAAAGTTTCGACCCCTTAAATTGTGTAAATCCACCGCTCTTCAAAAATTTCAAACAAAGAAGAAATTTGGACAATTAATAAATTAAATCCTCATTAGTTACTTAATTTATGGCACAAAAACACTTGATTGGGAGAATTTGATCATTTTATGTTATAAGGGTAAAAAATACAAATTAAATTATGCTAAAACAACATGAGTGATTAACAATGTGTGTGTGTGTATTAGTCGTTTAAACATTTTCTTTACTTTCTTTCTTCAAATAATGTGAATTTTTTTAAATGGAGTGGATACCACAAATTGTGGAGTGGAAATATCCCAACCATTTGAGTTTTTATGTTTTTTTCAAGTGTATCATAAGTTTTCCCCTCAATTTTATAGATATTATATAAATCTTACCCAATTTTGTGGTTTCATAATTATGGCCCTTCCTTATGGCTTCTTCAATTTTATAGAATTTATTTATAACCCACTCGCATTTATAGTTTCTTCATTATGGCTCTTTCCACTTATAAATGATTATCTCATTATTGTAAAGCCAAGCAATTATATACACAAGTAAATGAAACTAAAAAGAAAAGTGAGAGAAGATTCCTAAGTCCAAGGAATTGTAGAGATTACTTCTAAAATTAAGCACAGACAGACAGACATTTGAATCATCTTGATTTAAGAAGGAAATTGATTCTATCTTTTTATGCCCTCGCAAGATGGTGGTGCCATCAATGACACTAATCTTGGACCGAAGTAAAGCAAAATGATACTTAGCTAATGATTTAGTAAGGACATCCACTAGTTGATCATTGGTGGAGACATGAGCTACTCGGAGAAAAGCAGTTGAAACTTTTTCTTGCACAAAATGGTAGTCAAAGGTGAGATGCTCCATTCGTGAATGGAAGATTGGATTTCCATTTGTGAATGGAAGACTGGATTTACTCACAAGTATGTGGCACGTATATTAGCACATAATAGACATGGTGGCTGATGGAGTTAAAGACGTAGCTCAGTGAGAAGATTTGTAATCTATATCAGTTCGGCTACTGTTAAAGCAACTAATCGATACTCAGTTTCACTAGAGGATCCAACTGTCAAAGTTGGCTGCATCTAGAAGTGTTTGGCATGACTGCATCTAGAAGTGTTTGGCATGGCTGCATCTAGAAGCTTTGACAAGAATGGTCAGCTTGCAACAAGTTTGAAGATTGAATTTGATGCACACGATTTTGATAAAGAAGTTTTGATACCCATGGCTTTGACTTTCTTGGCCATCATTTTGCTATAAATAGAAACGAAGAGAATGAGCAAATTCATTCCATTCAGAGAGCAATTTGGCAGTTGAGAGAGAGTTCAAGAGCTTGCATTTATAAGCTCTTGTTACAGTGATTGAGAGAGTTTGGGTGTACTGGGGTTTTGGGTAGTGAGCTAAAATACTACAATACTTGTAACTCTTTTTCACTAGTAAAATATTTCCTTCTGTCTTCGCCCGTGGATGTAGGCTAAAAACCGAACCACGTAATTTCTGGTGTCCTCTATTGTGCTTGTTCTTTATTTTATTTCCAATTTCATTTTAGCTGCAGTCCTGCTTCACCCACCAATTTCCTAACAAGTGGTATCAGAGTTATTGGTTGTATTTTTTGGAGTCAGGAATTGTTCACGTATTCACGTATACGGTGTACGACACTATTCACGTATACGGTGTACGATACTATTCACGTATACGGTGTACGGCACTATTCACGTATACGGTACTATTCACGTGAAACGGTGGAAGCGATCCAAGAATTTTGCGGTGCAAAGCAGGGAATAGTGGTGTGAGTAAAGCAACTGTGTGGTTCTGTACATATCTAGGAAAGTTCTGTCACAAAGGCGATAAGAGCTTAAGGAGTCTGGGTTTTAAGTGGGACCATTGTGACCCCTCTAGTCTTTCCTGGAAACTTTCTTGGTGTGCATTCTCACACATACTCACAACTATTCAAGGTGATACACTAACTTGTGTGCAGTATTTATCAACAAAATGGCGGCAAAGTATGAAATTGAGAAATTTAACGGAAATAATTTTTCGTTGTGGAAAATGAAGATGAAAGCTGTATTGAGGAAAAATAATTGCTTGGCAGCAATTGGAGAAAGGCCCATGGAGATAACTGATGACAAGTGGAACGAGGTAGACGGCAATGCCATTTCTGATCTACACTTGGCACTTGCGGATGGAGTATTATCCAGTGTGGCAGAGAAAAATACGGCGAAGGAAATATGGGATACTCTCACAAAATTGTACGAGGCCAAGTCACTACACAATAAAATCTTCTTGAAGAGAAAACTCTATACTCTTCGAATGGCGGAATCTACAATGGTGACCGACCACATCAACACTTTGAAGACTCTATTTTCACAACTCACAACGTTGGGTCATAATATAGAGGAGAATGAACGTGCAGAGCTTCTACTTCAAAATCTACCAGATTCGTATGATCAACTCATCATCAACCTGACGAACAACAATCCAGTAGAAAGTCTAGTTTTCGACGATGTTGCAGCCTCCGTATTAAATGAGGAGAGCAGGCGGAAAAATAAAGAAAACAGACAAGCAAGTTCGCAGCAAGCAGAAGCGCTATCGGTGACGAGAGGGAGATCAACAGAACGTGGCCCCAGTGGGAGTCAAAGTTATGGTAGATCAAAATCCAGAAGTAAGAAAAATGTCAAATGCTACAACTGTGGCAAGAAAGAGCACGTCAAGAAAGAGTGTTGGAGTAACCAGAAGAGAAGAGAAGGTAAAGAACCTGAGTCATCAAATGCTCAGGGGTGTGTAGCAAGTACCTCGGATGATGGCGAAATTCTTTACAGCGAGGCAACAATTATTTCAGAAGGCAGAAAACGACTTTCTGATGTCTGGCTTATAGACTCAGGAGCTACCTGGCACATGACCTCTAGGAGAGAATGGTTCCACACATATGAACCTATCTCAGAAGGATCTGTATATATGGGTAACGATCATGCCTTGGAGATCGCTGGTATTGGTACTATCAAAATAAAAATGTTTGATGGTACAATTCGCACAATTGGGGAGGTACGACATGTCAACGGCCTGAAGAAAAATCTATTGTCTTTGGGACAAATAGACAATCATGGGTGCAAAACTCATGTGGAGAATGGAATTATGAAGATTGTTAAAGGAGCGCTTGTATTGATGAAGGCAGAAAAGATCGGCGCTAATCTATTCATGCTTAAAGGAGAAACACTACATGTCAGAACAAGGCTTGAAGATTCTCTCTGAGCGAAAATTGCTTCCGGGGCTCAAATCGGTAAGTTTACCATTTTGCGAGCATTGTGTTACAAGTAAGCAGCATAGATTAAAATTCAATAGATCTATTGTTAGAAGTAAATGCATTCTAGACTTGATTCATTCTGATGTTTGGGAATCACCGGATATATCCATGGGAGGTGCAAAGTACATGGTGACTTTTATTGATGATTATTCCAGAAGATGTTGGGTGTATCTAATTAAGAAAAAGTCAGATGTATTTCCTGTGTTTAAAGAATACAAAGCGCGGGTGGAACTTGAATCTGGTAAAAAGATCAAGTGCTTGAGGACAGATAATAGTGGAGAGTATACAGACGGCGAGTTTCTTGCTTTCTGTAAGCAAGAGGGTATTCAAAGGCAATTCACGGTGGCATACACTCCTCAGCAAAACAGAGTAGCGGAGCGGATGAACAGAACTCTTACAGAAAGAATAAGAACTATGTTGAGGACTGCTGGTCTACCCAATTCATTCTGGGCAGAAGCAGCCAAAACTGCCTGTTATATAGTAAATCGATCACCATCTACAGCGATTGGGTTGAAGACGGCGATGAAGATGTGGACTGGAAAGCCAACTGATTATTCCTACCTACATGCATTTGGATGTCCTGTGTATGTGATGTACAATGCCCAAGAAAGAACAAAGCTGGATCCAAAATCTAGACGATGTATCTTCTTGGGGTATGCTGATGGAGTAAAGGGGTATCGTTTGTGGGACCCCACTGCCCACAAGATCGTCATTAGCAGAGATGTTATTTTGTAGAAAATCAACTGCAAATGAAAGATGGAGATGATGGCACTATAAAAGAAAAGTCAGAGATTGTGTCGGTATATGTAGAAAATAATCCAGAAGATTCAGATTCTTCGGAAGCAGCACCAGAGCACGAAGAACAAGAATTAGTCGAGTCTGAGGCTCCAGAAGTTCGTCGGTCAACTCGTGAGAGACGACCACCAACATGGCACTCGGAGTATGTCACAGAGATCAACGTTGCATACTGTCTTCTAACGGAGGATGGAGAGCCTTCAACTTTCCATGAAGCTTTAAACAGCTCAGATGTTGCTTTGTGGATGACAGTAATGCAAGAAGAAATTGAAGCTCTACACAAGAACAAGACATGGGAACTTGTACCACTACCACACGGAAGAAAAGCCATTGGAAACAAATGGGTCTACAAGATCAAACGTGATGGCAATGATCAAGTGGAGCGGTATCGTGCAAGATTGGTGGTGAAAGGATATGCTCAGAAAGAAGGTATTGACTTCAACGAGATATTTTCACCGGTAGTTCGACTCACAACAGTCAGAATAGTCTTGGCGATGTGTGCTACATTTGACTTACATCTTGAGTAGTTGGATGTGAAAACTGCATTTCTTCATGGAGAACTTGAAGAAGAAATATATATGCTCCAACCAGAAGGTTTTGCAGAAAAAGGAAAGGAGAACTTGGTTTGAAGGTTGAACAAATCTCTATACGGTCTCAAACAGGCGCCGAGGTGTTGGTATAAGAGATTTGATTCCTTCATCATGAGCCTTGGATACAACAGACTCAGTTCAGACCATTGTGCATATTACAAGAGGTTTGAAGATAATGATTTCATTATTTTGCTGTTGTATGTGGATGACATGTTGGTAGCAGGTCCCAACAAAGATCGAATCCAAGAATTGAAGGCACAGTTGGCTAAGGAGTTTGAAATGAAGAACTTGGGACCAGCAAACAAGATTATAGGGATGCAAATTCACCGAGACAGAAATAACAGGAAGATTTGGCTCTCACAGAAGAATTACTTGAAGAAAATCTTGCGACACTTCAACATGCAAGATTGTAAGTCAATTTCTACCCCACTTCCTATTAATTTCAAATTATCCTCAAGTATGTGTCCTAGTAATGAAGCAGAGAGGAATGAGATGTCTTGAGTACCGTATGCATCAGCAGTGGGAAGTTTAATGTTCGCTATGATATGTACAAGACCGGACATTGCACAAGCAGTGGGAGCAGTCAGTCGATACATGGCGAATCCTGGTGGAGAGCATTGGATAACTGTGAAGAGGATTCTGAGATACATCAGAGGAACCTCAGATGTTGCATTATGTTATGGAGGATCAGAGTTTATTGTCAGAGGTTATGTGGATTCAGATTTTGCAGGAGATCTTGATAAAAGGAAATCCACTACTGGTTATGTGTTTTCACTTGCGGGAGCAGCTGTAAGCTGGGTTTCGAAACTGCTGACCGTTGTGGCTTTATCTACAATAGAAGCAGAATACATGGCAGCTACACAAGCTTGCAAGGAAGCTATCTGGATACAAAGATTATTGAAGGAGCTCGGGCACAAACAATAGAAAATTCCTGTGTTTTGTGACAGTCAGAGTGCCTTGCACATTGCAAGGAATCCAGCTTTTCATTCTAGGACAAAGCACATAGGAGTTCAGTATCACTTCGTTCGAGAAGTAGTGGAAGATGGAAGTGTGGATTTGCAGAAAATCCATACTAAGGAGAACCTAGCAGATGTTTTGACCAAGCCGATAAATACTGATAAGTTTGTCTGGAGTAGATCCTCTTGTGGCCTAGCAGAAACGTAGGCAACATGTTTATGGCGAAGCAGAAAGGATGGTGTGGAGATTGATTGTTTTTCAATTTAATCTCCAAGTGGGAGAATGTCAAAGTTGGCTGCATCTAGAAGTGTTTGGCATGACTGCATCTAGAAGTGTTTGGCATGACTGCATCTAGAAGTGTTTGGCATGGCTGCATCTAGAAGTGTTTGGCATGACTGCATCTAGAAGTGTTTGGCATGGCTGCATCTAGAAGCTTTGACAAGAATGGTCAGCTTGCAACAAGTTTGAAGATTGAATTTGATGCACACGGTTTTGATAAAGAAGTTTTGATACCCACGGCTTTGACTTTCTTGGCCATCATTTTGCTATAAATACAAGTGCAAATGAAGAGCTTATTCATTCCATTCAGAGAGCAATTTAGGGAGTTGAGAGAGAGTTCAAGAGCTTGCATTTATAAGCTCTTGTTACAGTGATTTAGAGAGTTTGGGTGTATTGGGGTTTTGGGTAGTGAGCTAAAATACTACAATACTTGTAACTCCTTTTCACTAGTAAAATATTTCCTTCTGTCTTCGCCCGTGGATGTAGGCTAAAAGCCGAACCACGTAATTTCTGGTGTCCTCTATTGTTCTTGTTCTTTATTTTATTTCCAATTTCATTTTAGCTGCAGTCCTGCTTCACCCACCAATTTACTAACACCAACAACTATTTGTTATTTTTTAGAGCGCCAAGAAATCAGGTTACCAGCAAGAAAAATAATATATGCTTATATGAAATGCAATTATCTCGGTTTTCTACCCAATCAGAATCAAAATAAACTATCAAGGTGAGTTGCTAGTGACGTTGGAGGTAAAGACCATACATAAGAGTGTATTTGAGATATCGAAGTAGATGTTTTGTTGCTGTCAGTGAGATTGACTCGAAGAATGCATGTACTAGGCCAGCTTGTTAATTTTTACATATTCACGGAAACATAAAAGACACGAGATTTAATGTGATTCGTCAATAAACCTTTGTCCATGGAGACAAGAGAATAATTGTCTTATTAACAATTTATAGTGTATAAATTTGAGTACTCTCACACAATCTTAAAGGAAACAATTTCTCCAAGACACATATTTTCTCATATCTTTATAAATAATGTGGAACTAAACTGAGCATCCAAGAAGATGCTCTCAAAAGTTTCTAAGAGCTCAATTGCAGACGCTTTCTTTCTCTGGACTCTTTCACAGATAACTCTCTCTATACTCTCTCAGACAGCTCTTCACCCAAGCTCTCACACTCTATATTTTAGGATGCACTCACCAAAGGAAATGGCTTAGTATTTCTGGGAGATATTCACCATGCATGCATTTAGTTATTGCACTCAAAAGTCTTGGAAATCGGCAACCAATTTCTTCATTTTTGAGAAATGAATACATGCGGCTCTAATTCCTCCAAATTGTCAATTTTTGTGGCCACTGAATTGAAAAGCAATCCATGTATTTTCATTTGATTTTTCAATAATTCTCTATCTCGACTCAGATTTGTCCAAATTTGAGTCGACTACCAGCTAATCATCATCCCTAAAGTACTCTTTCATTAAGGATCTAAAATGGTTGTGTCAATTCCACTGCCTATATATCTAGCTACTAGGATTAAGCCAATTATAGCTCAAAATTTCTCAAAGGAAACACTTTCACAACTTATCCCATACTCATATAAAAAATACACATAATTTCAAGCTAGTAAATTTTATCCAGATCTACAAACCATGCTTATTACTTCAGACATATCGAGATTTTTATACACCATCACATCCATAAGACTACCCATAACACAATCTTACAAAACATGAGATATATTCTCATGCTTCACTTGAGAAGAATAATATAAAGAAGAGCTCAGAAGCTAAAGGATTGCAAACTAGTTTAGTTTTTATCATTTATACCAAACCTTTCTAGCACCTTCTTCAAAATAGACTCTTCAGTTACCTACACGCTCTCATTCTTCCTGTCTTTACGAAATCTCCATCCCATATATTATTTGTTCATCACTTAAACCTTTCATCTCAAGCTTGAAAGCCATTTGCTTTTTCAATTTCATCTCTATTCTTTGAATATATAAGCATTTCGTCAACATAGAGTAATAAATAAATGAAACCTCCATCTTGCAGTCTTCTGAAATAAACACAGTGGTCTTGTTCGCTTCTTCGTGAATTCTACCCTGAATCAATCTCTTGCACCCTTATCTCTTTATTGCTTTAGTTTTTGAAATGACCCGCCCCGAACCCCTAGGACGAGTATATCTAAACTCGTCTAATTGAATCGATAATAAATCTAATATCTAAGAATTCTACCAAAAAATTCGGCAGAGTCTCCTTTATAATTATTACATCCCCAAACCTGCAATTTATACAATAAACACTCCAAAAATAATACAATATTTAATCAACCTCCACAACCAACTCCCTCAATCAAATACCAGTATCCTTCAAACATATAATGCTAAGAATACAATAATTTATCCTTAATCACAAATAAGTAATAAATTATACAATTCAAAATGTCCCAACAAAACATTTATGATTCCTAACACCATCACGTGGCTATAATTTTAAATCTAACTATTGTTGCTGGGTCGACTGATGTACCTGCAAATCTCCTGTGGGGAGGGGGGGAATATAATAAAAATAGGGTGAGTATGAAACTCAGTGAGCTCAGTGTGTGGATAATAGTTTTTAGGAAAATAAATTTATTTAAAATAACTTAATCTTTCCTAAATCAATTTCATCAAAAGATCATAAGAACTTACATAAACTTATTTAATTCAAATCATGCACTGAAATAACAATATTATATAAATTTGCATAAAATCAATGAAATTATAATACTTATAATATCAAATACTAAATACCAAAAACAACTATCACCAAATAAGTACCTAGGGGAATAATTTCATCATATCCGGACCTCGACGAACGGGCAATCAGGGAACTATCATGCCCCGGAGCTACAATGGATAGACGAGGAAATGTCATCTTATATCTCATGTATCTCAACATCTATATCTCTGTAATCATCATACTGCATGCATAAGCCCCCAAAAGGTAAAAACGCCCAAACACACGGCCCAAAACCTCTGTGTATATTCAGACGGGCCCCAAAGGCCTCTCATCTCATATCATCTGTATCACTGTATTCATCTCATATTATCTGCATCTTTGTATCTGAAGGGGAAGGGTACTGTCCAACGATTTTCCAAACAACCTTTTATACACATGAACATAAACATATAATCACATCTGAAATCTCATTTCTTTTTTATTCAACATATCTCAAATCCACTCAATTCTAATATCATGCATTTACTCAAAAAATGATAATAAAATCATTATTCAAACTCATTTTCAATAATAATAAATATCAGCACGTAGAATAAAAATCAATTTTCTAGAAAATCATTAAACCGAAGCATCAAATACTTATTATCAAAACATGTTGTACTGTTGTATAGTAAAATCAGAATATACTATGAAAATAAGTTTTGTATATTCCACTCACAGTGACGATGTCCAGACTCGGTATCACCAACGTCTGCGAGTTGATTCTCATTCGCGGGTCCTCTTAATTAAATAAACGACATAATTATTATCCGTATCATGAAATACGACTAACAATACGAAATAAAGCTCAAAACCAAACTCACGAACACATAAAATTTCAAAATTACCCTTATGTCCAAAAATTACCAAAATGCCCCTAACACCGAAATTTACCGAATTACCATCGGAATCATAATTTATCAAATCGTCCTCAATATCTTAAATTACAAATTGTCCTCAATTCGAATAACAAAATTAATCACAAGTTTTGAATTTACGAAATTACCCTCGAAGTGCGAAATTACCAAAATGTTCTTAATAACTTAAATTACCGAATTACCCTCGAAATCTCAAATTACCTCTCCGTCCTAATTGAAAATTACCAAATTATCCACTATTTTTATAAATTACAAATTTACCCCAAAGTTTTATGAAATTACTGAATTGCCCCTACTGGTCAACAGTAACTAGACTTCAGTCAATGACGACGGGAAGCTCAGGTTTGATAGTTCAGACCTCGGTGATTCCAACGGTGCCGGCAGTGACCTCCCACGCGCGGTGATGGCGGCAGATCGTGCTCCCAAAGCCGTAAGCTCTCCGGCGGTTGTTCACGGCCAAAACGGAGGTTTTAGGTGGCGGGGTTGGTTAGAAAACGATGAGGGTGAGCTGAGAAACAAGATCCAGGTGGTGGCGTGGCTAAAAATCTGCCAGGATCAACGACGACAAAAATGGGTTGAGCCGCAGCTTTTCAAGCTTCAAACGGCAGCATTCTAGTCGGCTTTCAACGGCGAGGACAGTGAGGATGTGACCGACATCTCACAAGCTTCAGATCGGTACCAAGCTCGGCCGGTGAGGTGGCCGGAATCGACGAGTGGAGCCAGGTCAAGGTTGTGGGTCGGGTCGGGCTAAACGAGTCAACTTCTCTCTCTCTCCTTCTCCTTCGCGTGCCCCTCTCTCTTTCCTTTTTTGGAAACCAGTTCCCTCCTTTCCATTTATAGAAACCATCTTTTTTTTTTAAAGATTACTACTAATTAAGCTAATGCCGAACCCGTGTTGAAATAAAATCTAACTACACGACCATTGAATTGTGTTCGAATTGTCCCAATTTTATGTTATGACAAATTTAAAATTAATTTCGAAGAGAAAAAATTAAATAATAAATTTAATTAGGAAAATTAAAGTGCATATGTTACAGTTTTGTACATAGATTTAACCATCTTACACACATAATTCTCCCTTCAGAAATTTTGAAGTCACAAAACTAAGTCATTTAGATCTCCTTCTCCAAAATCTCATATAAGAACACATTCACAACATCTAATTGAGCCAGCTCTAACTCATATTCCGAAGCTAAGGCAATTCATATAGAAATGGAAGTATTTTTCAGAATTGAAGAGAAAATACCTTCCTTCTAAGCAAATGCTTTTGCTACCAGCCTTACTTTATAACGAAGAGTCACTTGTTTTGCAGATCATTGCTTCTTGATGTAGCCTTATCTATTGCCAATAGCCTCCAATCCTTTATATAACTTTACGAGTTCACAAGTTTGATTTTAGTAAAGAGCCTTCACCTCTTTTTTTATGGCTAACTTCTGCTGATCACTATCTCTGTTGCATATTGTTTTACTAAAAGTGTTGGGAATTTCATCATCAGCAATTCGAAGTGCATACGCTACCACTATATAAGCCATTTAAGTTTTTCTTCTTGATCTCCTTCTTGTTATCATCTTTATCTACATCATTAGTTTTTTTTTTAATGGGACATTAATAGAAACAACACTTCTTAAACTCTTGGTGTCATCTCCAAAGTGGAACTCTTCTCCGATGTAGAACTGTCTGGTCATATGGGTTGCTGATAACTCTATGAAATGAGAGTTATCATGACAATTTTAGACTTAAATCAAGATTACTTTTAGAGTAAATAACATATTTTTATTGCATTTTAGTTTTATTTTGCATGAATAACCATTTTAGTTTATTCTTTATAAATTTTGTTTGATTTAAAATAAATTGTGTTCTTAAATCATATGCATAATTGTAGGTGACTGAAAGCTCAAATTTCAATGAAGGAATACTAATGCCATAGGCTTGCAAAAGATGGAAAAGAACTTGGTTACAGAAGAATTGAATATTGCAATCTGCAGTTTCCTAATCTAGAAGACACGAGACATAGGCTTTCGTTTACCATAATTTTCAACTATAAATGGAGCACACATCATAAGGAAAAGAGAGAGACGTCACCTAAAGAGAAAAACCACAAAGAAACAAAAGAAAAACATGATTCAAGAGAGAGATTGAGGGCTGCACAAGAGGAGAATTTGCAGAAATCAAGCGGGAGCTCAATCATTATTGTTTTTCTCTTGTTTTCTTGTTTTCCATTTATTTATAGGGATGTGTTTGATGGCTGAACTTTATTCTTTATTTTTCTTTTGCAAATCATGAAATAAATTTATTTGTGGTTGAGTGATAAACAATCTTGATGGTTTATTGACTGAATATATGTATTGCTGCATGTTTGCTGTAGCATTTTGTTTTGATAGAATTTATTTTTATTCATTATTTCGGTTGATCACCCATTTAATGATACTAGCTAAGGAAGAGCCAAAAAATGGCCTATCTTAGTGGAACATATCAAAGCAATATTCGGTCTTAGATTGGGTTTCCTAGATTGAGTTTTACTTGAGTCCAAAAAGGTCATGCTTGATCTAAGATTAGTGATGAACTAGATATAGGGATTCACCTTGTAGGGTAATTAGAACTTAAGTGTATAATGTTAAATCTAATGTTAGCATAACAACTGATCACTGTTGGGTTGCATATAGATATAAGATATCCAATAGGCGACGGCTGATGATACATAAGAATTCTGCCCAGTTTTGTAGCGGATATTGTAGCAACCGAGCCAAACATTAGAAAAATAGTCAAAAATATTAAGAGAGTTTATTCACTCAACTACTTCATATTCCCATTGGTTTTATTACTGTGTGACGTGAGGCTTTATTTAATTGCATTTTTTATTTATTGCATTTTATTTCAATTAATTTATTAGTTTTATTACTTGTTTTATATTTAATCTAGAACAAAATTTGCTCTGTTAAGATTGTTGTAGCAAGTCTGATAACATCAATCCCTGTGGAGACGATCTTGAATACTTATCATTATATTACTTGTTGTGTACACTTGCACATTGACACCAATAGTATTAGAATTTATACCAAAAAGTTTTAAGCGCCGTTGCTGGGGATTGATTGTTCATTGTGATTTGTGAAATTAGTTTTAACAGTGCTAATTTTTAATTTTGTTTTGATTTGTTAATTTTGTTGACATATGTGATCTAGCAACCCTTGCATGTGCAAATATAAATTTGTTGAATTCCAATTTGATCTAGAAATATAAAGAACTGCAAAGAGATTGAGAAGAGAGCATCAGAAATTACAAGCTACTGTAGCAATGGATGACTTGCAAGACATGAGAAACTTTAACCGTAGAGAGGAGATACAATTAGTCAATGTACATGAAGGTCTAAATGGACAACATGTTCAAAGGCAACCAGGGAACGACAACATTATTCACATGGCGAACGATAGAGATAGAGCCATTCGAAACTATGCAGTGTTGACTCCTTAAGCCATACATCCGGGAATAATTAAACCTAACGTTCAAGCTGACAATTTTGAGCTCAACCCAGTGATGTTTCAGATGCTGCAAACAGTAGGGCAATTCAATGGACTGCCATATGAAGATCCTCATCTATATCTTAAGCTATTTTTGGAAGTGAGTGATGCTTTCAAGATTGTTGGAGCATCGCAGGAAGTATTGAGACTCAAACTTTTCCCATTTTCTTTGAGAGATCGAGCAAGAGCATGGTTGAATTCTCTATCACCACATGGAATGACTTGGCTGATAAATTTTTGATGAAATACTTCCCACCAACCAAGAGTGCAAAATTGAAGAACGAGATCACATATTTCCATCAACTTGAAGATGAGAGGTTGTATGATGCATGGGAAAGATTTAAAGAGTTACTCAAAAGATGTCCTCATCATCGTATTCCTTGCTGCATACAGTTGGAAACTTTCTATAATGGTCTCAACCCAAGCACTAGATTGATGGTGGACGCTTCAGCAAATAGGGCCTTGTTATCTAAGTCTTACAATGAGGCTTATGAAATTTTGGAGAGGATAGCCAACAATAACTATCAGTGGCCATCAACCAGACAAGCTGCAACAAGAGGAACAGCAGGGGTTCATAATATAAATGCTTTGACAACATTATCAGCCCAAGTAACCTCATTAACACATATGGTGAAGGCTATGACTACTGCTCTAGCAACTGTCAACCACATTGCTGAGGTCTCTTGTGTTTATTGTGGAGAGGGACACTTATTTGATAATTGTCCTAGAAATCCAATTTCAGTCAATTATGTGGGCAGCTTCAATAGACAGAACCAGGACAATCCATATTTAAATACTTACAACCCTAGATAGAGATAACACCCAAATTTTTCATGGAGTTATCGGAACCAGATTGCTGCAGCACCACCCAGTAGACAGAACAGACCTGCTCAACCACCTGGATTTTATCAACAAAATCAAGAGTAAAGAAGCATCAACAATGATCAACTCAGCTCCCTTGAAGCTTTAATTAAAGATTATATTGTGAAGAATGAAACAATTGTCCAAAGTCATGATGCATCTTTGAAAAACCTAGAAAATCAAATTGGACAGCTTGCTACAACAGTAAGCAATAGACCTCAGGGTAATTTACTGAGCAACACAAAGGACCCAAGAAGAGAAGGGAAAGAGCACTGTAAAGTGATTAACTTGAGATCTGGGAAGGATATTGATAGTTCAGTTGGTGTACCAAAAAGAAGAATTAAGTCCAACAAAGGCCTAGAAGACACTCAAGTAGAGGAGGAGTCACAGTCTTCCACTTTTCAAAATGCAAATCAACACAGTTCTACTACAACATCTACAGAAAGTTATGATCCAACACCTGATGGCGATGAAGCTACAGCACCAACAACAACAGACCCGAGTAGAGCAAAAGTAAAGCAGTCTGCACAACCTGCTACAACACAATAGCTTAGACATCCACAACCCTTTCCTCAAAGGTTTCATAAGCAAAAATAAGACAAGTAATTCAGCAAAATCTTGGGAGTGCTGAAACAACTACATATTAATATCCCTTTTGTGGAAACTTTAAAACAAATGCCAAATTGTATGAAATTTTGACAAAGAAAATAAGACTTAGAGAACTTGAAACAGTTGCTCTAACATAAGAGTGCAGCTGAATGCTTCAGACTAAGATACCGTAGAAAATGAAGGATCTAGGAAGCTTTACAATCCATTACTCCATAGGCACTAAATACAGTGGTAAAGCACTTTGTGATCTAGGGGCTAGCATTAATCTCATGCCTTTATTAGTGTTTAAGCAATTGGGAGTTGGTGAATGTAGACCACCAACAGTGGCTTTACAACTTGCTGACATATCTCATGTCTATTTAGAAGGGAAGATTGAAGATGTGTTGGTGAAGGTGGATAAATTTATTTTTCTGGTGGATTTCATTATGCTAGACTTTGAGGCAGACAAAGAAGTGCCTGTCACTTTAGGGAGACCTTTCTTAGCCACGAGAAGACTCTAATTGGCGTACAGAAAGGAGAGTTGACTATGCGAGTGAATGATCAGCAAGTTACATTCAATGTGTTGGATGCCATAAAGAGTCCCGATGAGATTGAATATTGCAATTTTATCAGTGTTATGGACTTTGTTATAGTAGAGAGATTACAGAGTTGCTGCAATAAAGAAGAAATCAATGTTGTAACATTTGAAGAACTTGATGATGAAGATCATGGAGCAGTCAACATAGCATGGTCAGGAGATAAGCAACCTGTGAGAAATGACAAACATATTGCGTCTTTAGACCTCTTAAACAGATCAAGAGAAGAGTTTGGTGGATTTATTGGGGTGATAGCGGAAGGCTATTGGATGAGGGATCCAACATGAGAAATCAAGAATGGTCAGGCTGAAAGACTCAAAATCAAGCACTAATTGGGAGGCAACCCAATAAGGGAAGTTATTTCAAGTTTTTAAGGCATTGAATTTAGCTTTTAAATTATTTAATTTGTCTTTTTGTTATTTTTAGTGTGCATCTAATTTTTTAGGTCTTTGTGTCAAATTGCAGCAAGTAAAAAAAACACAAAAAAATAAAAAAAAATGTGGGCAAAAAAGAGCAAGAAGGAATTGCTGCAACATCACTTACAGCATGACATATAACAAAAGATTCTCAAATAATAGAGGCATTTCTTACTTTTGCAGCAGTAATGGATTGATAAGATTTTGTGATAAGGAGCGTTTGAGAAGTGGATCAAAGAAGAAGTGACCCTTTACAGCCTATACTACAGCAGTGCTTCCAGCAACAGGGGAGTACCCCTTACCCGCAAGTTTTTTTTTACTTCTTTATGAAAAACTTCTCTTTCATTTAGTTTTAATTTTCTGATTCATTCTGTAGGTTTTTTATTTATTGTATGCATGTGTGGTTTGTGTTGTTTTATTTTGTGTGCTTGTGAGGACACAATATTTGTCAAGTTTGAGAGGGTTGTGTTTATGAGTGCATGTGTTTATGCTTGTGTTGTGTGTTGTTTGAAGTTCTGCTATCTAGTATTTGTGTATAGATTTGAAAACCTAATGAAGATAAATTGAGTGTTATTCAGTATTTATGAGAATGCTAAATAAGGATAGTTATAGATGAAGGTTGAAATTCTGTCCTGACACTTAAACTTTGGTTGAGTTTTATGAGAATGCTGTAGCAGAGCTAGGAAAACCAAAAAAAGAGTAGAAAATATCTCAAGTTTGGGGTAAAATTTTTGTTGAACTGTGCCTGTTGTGAAATAAATTATGCTCCAATGGTTTAAGTTGGAGTAACCAGGGTTGAGTATGCACACCCCATATGCAGACTTGAGTCTAAAGGCAACAAGAGTTATGAGCAGTGCTGTAGCAATTATATATAATAAAAAAAACAAAAAAAATGGTGATGAAGGAATGAAAAATAAAGGGGTTCGATGCCTAGGATACTGAGTAACCTGGTCTATCCATAAGCCCCATGTTCAACCTTAAGTTAAAGGCGTCCAAAGGTAAGACCTAGATATAGCATCCTGGATGTGTTGCTGTAGCAACTCTGACATGTACTTTGAGTGGGTAATTGGGTATCGTCATCACAAGTGATAGGTATTCACATGAAAGCTCAATGTTGCATTGAAAGATTTAACTGAAAAAAAAAACAAAAAAATTATTTTTGTTGAAGCATAATTTGAGTTTATTTGTGAATTCTGCTCCCCCATATGTGAATATATTTGTGCTCTACCTTTGAATTATATGCAATGTCTGTGTAATGTTGTAGCACCTCTGGAATTAGATCAAAGTGGCACACACACACTTTGGACATAATGAGGCCTAAGTCTAAAACTTGAACTGCTATAACAATTTTGTATAATTAAGAGTGTGATCTAAGGGTGAAAGAATCCTTGAAATTTGATGACAGAGCTAAGTTATTTGCTGCATGATTGTGTGATTGAAGTGTTAGTGTTGTTGTCATTACTTGAGGACAAGTAATGGTTTAAGTTTGGGGGTGTGATAACTCTATGAAATGAGAGTTATCATGGCAGTTTTAAACTTAAATCAAGATTACTGTGAGATTAAATAACATATTTTTATTGCATTTTAGTTTTATTTTGCATGAATAACTATT
Organism: Citrus x clementina; assembly: GCF_000493195.1. NCBI lineage: Eukaryota > Viridiplantae > Streptophyta > Magnoliopsida > Sapindales > Rutaceae > Citrus > Citrus x clementina. The sequence continues at coordinate 8,379,020 of NW_006262201.1, forward strand.
TTAGTTTATTCTTCATAAATTTTGTTTGATTTAGAATAAATTGTGTGCTTAAATCATATGCATAATTGTAGGTGATCGGAAGCTCAAATTTCAATAAAGGAATGCTATTGTAATAGGCTTGCAAAAGATGGAAAAGAACTTGGCTATAGAAGAATTTAAACAAATCTAGAACAGTACAGTTGCTGTAGTCGTTGCTGTAGCAACCATTGCCATTGTTGTAGCAATCCTAGAATAACGACTGAGAAAATTTTGTAGAATATTGTGATCTGCAGTTTTCTAATCCGGAAGAAACGCGACATAGGCTTCCGTTTACCCTAATTTTCAACTAGAAAAGAAGCACACATCATAAGGAAAAGAGAGAGCCGTTACCCAAACAAAAAAACCATAAAGAAACAAAAGAAAAACATGATTCAAGAGAGAGATTGAGGGCTGCACAAGAGGAGAATTTGCAGAAATCAAGCGGAAGCTCAGTCATTATTATTTTCTCATTTCACCAGCGCAAACCATTGACACTTAATATTAAATTATTTAACAAATTTGATATATTAAATTATTAATTTTTAATGAAAAAGTAAATATATATGAAAAAATGACTTTATATTGACTAATCATAAATAGTTATCAGACCCTCAAATCCGTATGTATTTATTGAAAAAAAATTGGACTCATCATTGATTCATTGTACGATCTTTTAGGAAACAAAATTTTTTTCCTGTGATTGTAATTACTGATATTGGTTACTAGAACTAAATTATTGATAATTTTTTACTATATTAATAGATTATGCTAAACATGTAGAATCTTAAGATTTTCTTTCGTTCGGTATTATATTTTCAAAAAGGATATTTTGTCAATTGTTATGTATTTTAAACTAAAAATATATTACAACTATTTCAAATAATTATTTTAAATTTACCAAAAAGAGTGGGTTAAATGTATTAGTTCAGTTGACACAATAATAGATTTGTGCTTATATATTTTATCCAAATAATTTAACGGATGGGTTTAAGAATATATAATTTAACATGACACAAATCACCGAACACGACCATTGCCAGGCCTGAGTATATATATTTTCTCTCAATTAAACCTATTTGTAGACAAATATAAGTGTGTGTATATTCTCTCAATTAAACCTATTTCTAGATAAATATATTCATTATGCTTCTCATAGTAACCAATGTACGATTAATTATGTGTGGGTAATTGCACACAAGATTATTGTATTCTTAATCATCAAGGTTCTCCACAGAAATTAATTTTAGTTGTCCTAAAAGACCTGTTGAGTAGTTTTTAAGTAATATTTTTATTGATTATCAGAATTCGAATCCTGACGTAGACTCGGTTTTGACTTTTTCCCCTCGTGCCTTTTTAAAAGAAGTTAATAAAAGTAACTTAATTCTAGCAAATAACTATGCACTCGGAGGCTGAAGTATAGAACCCCATGCCTTAAGAAAACAATGGAGAAAGGGTGATGATTTTTTCACCTAATAATTTTTGTATTCTCACCCAATCTCTACAAAATTACTAGAAGTCGCATTATTTTTAAGAAATTGAAATAAAAAAGAAATTTATCAACCATTCAATTAAATTTTGTCTTCTTTTTTTTACTGGTTTTTGTTATGTCTGACCACTAACCTCTTCTTTTTTTTTTTTTTTTTTTTTTGAGTTCCAAATAAGCGCCGTAAGATGGCATAATTTAATACACTGCTTACATGCTCAATAGGGAAGTTGGTAGCCTTTGGCGTGAAGCCCAACCAAGCTAATAATGTTAACTGTCTTGTAATTGTCTAAGAACATAGCAGAAAACAGATTCATCCACGATGATGGTTATAACAGTTGGTCCTTCAACATACAAGTTGTCAGTCCTGTTTCTAACAAATCATCCTCCTCTCATGTGTGCTCCAAGTTCACCAAACTGATCACCAGCTTCTATGTTTCAAGAGAGGCAAACTGCATCCAGCTATTGTTTCAGGACTTCTATGTCTGACCACTAACGTTACGTTAGCAAAAGTTTAATTTTTACTAGTTTACCCTTAAAAAATTTATTTAGCTTCAGTATTTTTTTTTAAATTTTACTAAAAAAAATTTTAATGATGAATGGATTATTTTATTGATATAATTATTAATTTTAATAAAATTATTAATTTCTAATTAAACTAACAAAATATTTTTATGAGATGATGCTCATGAGATAATTTATCAGAAGATAAATTATATTATTTACATGTGAAGGTATTGAAACATTAGATTATAAATAATAAAGCTAAATACCTATATATTTGGTATCATCTTTTCGCTTGCTGTCTTTTGTTCTTTGAAAAAGAAAATACATAAAACTTGCTTGCCGGCTCATTTTCGTTCTTTAAACTTTCATTCCATGTTAAAGGTTTCCGCGGTATGACTTTTTAACAACTTTTGCTAGTGCAATGAATGTATAGGTCCAACAAGAAAATTTATTATGTATATTAGATAATGATATATAAATAGAATATTTGTTTGATATCTTGCAGCCGAATCAACCATTTTAATTTTTTATATTTTATTTTAAAATAAAAAATATAACAATTTTTCAAATATTTTTGAAAGTATATCAACAAAAAAATTACAACCTTCCAGCTAATATTAACAAATATAAAAAAAATTAAAAATGAATTTTATATTCTGTCAAATATCATTCGGTTATAAATATAATTTATTTGCATAACTAAAATGCAATATTATTTTAAAACACACAAAATGAACTGTTCTTTAAAATAAATAACTTACATATATATATGATTGGTTATAAAAAATACAATTAATCATGATATTCTAACTAAAAAATTTAAAATATATATATATTACATTATGCTATTTTTTACTATTTAATTTTGTATTTTATTCTATAATTTAACGTTTAGAATAAAAAGATCCTTTTAAATAAAATAATAACACTGAATTATAATAATTCACACAAAAATTAATGCAACTATTAAAAAATATTAAATAATTCTTTACCTTCTCTCATTCTCCCTTATTTTTCATACAAAAATAAAACACGTTTTCATTGTTATCATTTTTATATATTGTTTTTAAAACAAGCTATCAAAAGTTTTTAAAACAAACTGTCAAACACATTTTGATTATTAAAAGTATCACATGAAAAACACAATTTTCTTTCTCCAAAACAATTGTAAAAGCATCAATTAAAAAAAATAAAAAAATGCACCCTAAATTGTTAAATCCAATAGTACATATTTCTTGAGATAATTTTGCTATTTTATTTCATAAAGGGAAAATAGTTAAATTATGTTTATTTTGAAGCAACTTTAATGATCAAAGATGGTCAAAAGATCTGAGTCAACACACGCACACGCACACGAGCAGATATATATAAAGATAGTCTTTTTTTAGTGCGGATATTCGTATTTTAAAAATTGCAAACATCCATACAAGAGAATATGTATGTACATATATATATATAGACACACACATACGTAAAAAACTTTTCAAATAGAGATTCTTAACTATATTAAAGTTATGGATAAATTAAAAGGTAAAGAAAATATATATTCTAATACGTTACATGATAAAATACACTGTATTAGATTATATATTTTCTTTTTTTCCATTAACATTTCCTTTAACTTTAATATGAGACTTTAATTTATCCTTTATCGTGTAAGCTTAAGTTGGACTTATAGAGCCCGTCACTTGTTTAGGAAATTAAAGAGTTCACAACTAAAATATTACCTAAATACGACTGCTGGGATAACATCTTGTTTACATATTAAGAGCTTCTTCATTATCTTGTTTACATATTAAGAGCGGTGAGACAGGTGAAACTTAAAATCATAGCAGCTTTGGAATTAATACCATCGACCCAACAACAGCTTGTGGGTGTTAAATGAATATTAATGAGTTTCACTATTGAATTCCAATCATCACTTATTAATGTCTAAACAACTGCTGCAATTTTACAGGGAATTGACTGTTGCATTTCATACAACAACAGCTCGTGAGTATTAATTAAAAGGATTGTGTTAATTAATTATTTTCCACGTTAATACTACTCTTGGATTTTGCGATTCTAAATCATTACTTATTAATGTCTGAACAAGTGTTGTATTTTTTGAGCCTGAATAAGTGTTGTTTTCATTGTTGCATTTAATACAAATCACGCATTAACAGCTTGTGGATATTAGATAATAATTATGATTTTTCACAGTAACATTACTCAAAAAATTTCCAATCCTAAATCGTTACTTGTTAATGTTTTGACAAGTGTTGCATTTGTGAGACAGGTGAAACTTAAAACGAAACCAGCTCCGGAAATAATACAACCGACCCAACAAGAGCTTGTGGGTATTAAATGAACATTAATGATTTTTCACATTAACATTACTCTTAAATTTTCAAATTCCAAATCATCACTTATTAATATCTATATATGTGTTGCAGTAACTAAGCCTGAGGGAATTGATTGCTTTTTAATATATTTGTGGGTGCTAGAGTCATTATTTTCTCACGTGGTACCACGGCATTCCGTTTCGAAGTCTAAACTTGTTGAACTTGAGGCCGTTCTTCCATTTAATTTGATTAATTAAGCTTAGTTGGAGTTATTGGAGCCCGTATGTCTGTTATGACCGGTTCAAACACTTATCTAAGAGTCAACAACTAATGCTGTGGCAGTTGGGTTTGGCATATTGAAACCTGATCATGTACAACGAGTAGCAGGATGGGGAGCTGAAGAGTGATTGTTGGGAGTTCTGAGGTGAAGATCTTGGACGAACCAAAATCTCCCAAAGAAGGATTGAAATTGAAGGAGCTAGAAAAATTCACAAAATCTTTTTGATCTCTGCCATGAGACCATTTTTTCTTATCATGTCTTTGAAGTAAACTTAATAAACATTGATGTTATTTTTTCTTTTAACAAAATTATGTGATTTTTACAAGTATTTGAGAATTGACCCAAAAAAAAACGTAATTTCTATAACAGTATTTAAATTGAACAAGAAAAAATTATTTTTTATATTTGTATATTTATTTAGAATGAAAACATTACACAACTCATATAAAAAATAATAATGAACATGTTCAACTAATTGTCATACATAGAAAGGTCATCTGAAAATTGAGAAAATAGAAACCCTCAAAAAAAAAAGCTAAGAAATGATAAAGCCTCTCTCTAATGAGAACGTCTATGGTATATCTAAGTCAATACAATCAATTATTATATATATAATATGTATAATTAAATTTAATATAACTATAACTTGCATGTTAATTTTTAAAAATAATTGAACTTTAAAAATAAATGAACACATGGCATAACATCATTTGTTTATTATATTACTGATATAGTATATCCGATTTATTCTAAAATTCCTCCTCTCTAATATTATATTACTGATATAGTACATCCAATATATTCTAAAATTTCTCCTCTCTAATAACTACTATTGATAAAAGTAAGTAATCCCTCTGGGGTACCGTTGCTCTTGACTACTTTGATTGAGTTAAATAACGGAATTCTGAAATCTAAAACAACAGACGATTGTATACTATATACTATTGTAGTACAGTAATTTGCATCCCAGAAGCCAAAATCCAGACATATCGAACAATTAATGAATTTGAAGATAAGAAGAGAAAAAATAAAATTAAAAAAAGAGTCATCAAAGTAAGAGAGAAGAAAGCCATTGGCGGGTTACCAAAATTTTAAAATCAAAAGAAAACTGCCACTGCCATGACCGCCGAAAACCCTAGGTCAGTTTGGGGGAGTTGGGAGGAGTTTATGCACTGGAAACTAACAAGTGGAGCGATGGCTAGAAAGCAATATTACATTAATTAACTAAAAAAATCAGTTGAGGGGATGGTGACATGGTGTAGTGCCTTATTTCGAAGGTCCTACATCGCAGTACTTGTCTTAAAAAAAGAGTGATTAAGTCTAGAAGAAGTCGGAGAGAAGAACGTTCAGAATAAAATTAAATGAAAACCATGCATCTCACTAATAAAATATGTTGAATGACTCCAGAAACCACGTAACTCACTTAAAGAGATACATAAGTTGTATAGAGGGAACAAATTGATCTCACTAGAACGGACGGGCGAGATTAGATCTAGAAATGTCATACCACTTAAGAATGGCTATGAATAGAAGACTAAGGCTAAACTGCTTATTTTATAATTTTTTATAAAAATAGTGTTTGGTAAATTTTGTAAAAGCAACTTATTTCATAATTTTCTTCATTTCTTCAGCAGCTTTTAAAAGCAAGTAGAGGGTTGCTTTTCATAAACAGCTTATTCAATAAGCTGCTATGTCTTTTTAAAATACCTATTACAACCTTAGTATTTTGATAAAAAGACAATTATATCGTACTTATTCATAAACCCTAATATATAAATCATTAGATATTATATCACTGCCACAATTTTATTGCAAAAAAATTATTGTGAATGTAATACATATTACTTTTTATTTGATTTAGATTACGTAAAAGTATAAATTTTTATCATATATTTTATATAATAGATTATGAAGTTCTTCAGATTTTTCTTAATTGAGATTTTTAATTAATTTTACATATTTAAGAAAAAAATATATGTCTAAACAATTTATTAAACATAAAATAAAAAATTAAAATGTATGTTCATTTTGGTCATTATGTAATACAAGAGCACTTTCGTAATAAGATTTACCAAACGCATGTACTTTACTTTTCAAATTCACAGCAAACGCAACAGCACAATTTACCAAACACCAAGCTACTTTTTTAATCAACAGCTTATTTCAGCTGCACAGCAGAAGCAACTTATTTCATCAGCCTCTGCAATCCCAAACTGGCCCTAAGGCTGAATAATGGGTAATTCACTACTTGATTTCAGAGATTGAAAAGAAGAAGATAATGAAAAGAAACTCTATCTTCCGCAGTGCCTTTGAAGGTAAATCCAACCGCGCTACAAATCAACAAGTTGACAAATTCCATGGTTTTTATAACATAATGAGGGGAAGATTTAAATAAAAACGTTGATTAACAAGGAAAAAGTGCTTTTAATGGCTATAACATCCAAATATTATTTCAGGGAAAAGGACATTCAACCCCCCAACGTTTAGGAAAAGGGACAAAAAACCCCTCAACGTTTCAATTTAATTATAGTGAGAGATAAAAATTTAATTGTATCTCAATTTTTAGTTTTAAAAAATTATTAATTGTGATATATCTCAAATTAATATATTAATTAATTTATTATAAGGGTATAATAGTAATTAAAAATTAAAAATAAATTTACTGTTAAAACAAATGGTGTTTGTTAACGGAAAGGGGGTTATAAATCCTTTTTGAAACGTTGAGGGGTTTTTTGTCCCTTTTCCTAAACGTTGGGGGGTTGAATGTCCTTTTCCCTATTATTTCATAAACAACAAAGTGCACAAAAGAAATTATTTCATGATAAAATGCATTGGCTAACCATGTAAAATCACTCCACCGCGCACAAGACAAATCATGGGACTAAATGGCAACGAGGACGACCCGAAGGGGTCGAGCCTTTTGCAAGGTGAGGTCAAATTTCTCTTCCATGTCCATGTTTTCTAGTCTAACCCCATCTTCGAGCTTCCAATCGAAAGATCTAATAAGAGAACCCAACATTAAATGTAACATCCTGATAGCCAACGGTAAACCAGGGCATGTTCGCCGCCCAGCTCCGAAGAGGATTAGCTCAAAATTCTGGCCTTTGAAATTAAGATCTGTCCTCAAGAATCTCTCAGGCATAAACGAGTGAGGGTTGTCCCATGTGCTTTCATCTCTACCAATAGCCCACACATTGACTAAAACTTGAGCACCCTTAGGCACTGTGAAGCCAGCAATTTCTACATCTATTGAGGCTTTACGAGGAAGTAATAAGGAAAACTGTTGGGTGCAACCTAAATGTTTCTTTGACTGCTGCTTGTAGATAAGGTAATCGATTGATGTCTGATTCCTCAATTGGGTTACCTTTGCCAATTGTTTGTTCCATCTCTAATCGGGCTTTCGATAAATCCTCGGGACTGCAGAGTAGTTCCGCCATTGCCCATTACAGTGTACCTGACGTTGTATCGGCTCCCGCAACAAACAAATCATGTTATCATGCGATCCGTTACTACTATAAACTCTGTGAAAATCGCCAACGACTCGAGCAAACGTAACTTGTAATTCGTACAAGAAAGAGACCCAAAAAGGGAATATGATACGCCGCGGAGGTCGTCAAGGATTCCAAAGCCTAGCAACAAGTATGCTGGGTACGTTTGAATTATGCATGGATGCTTGGAAGTCGAACGGTCACATGGCTCAAGACTCATTATTGAGATGCTTAATCAACAGCAGCAGATCAATGGCTGAGATTCACTTGACTAGGATTGATGAGTTGGATAGCTGAGCTGGACAAATTAGTTAGATTGTTATTGTTTAGCTTAGCTTAACCAGTAGTTATTTAACAGCTGTTATAGAGGTTGTTAATACTGTTAATTAGCAATATAAGTTGATGTAAGCTTGCATGTAATTAGTTAATTCGAGATTAATAAGATTCTCTGATTTAGTTTATTTTCTCTCTTCCTTCGTCACTTTCCTGCTAACCAAACAGATTGTATGCTTAAGATTTGTGGATTCTAAGTTGGTATTAGAGCTAGATGGCATCGTCAAGCTTAAATCAAACCACAACTGTTTCCTATACCTTTCCTACACCAATTAAGCTCGACAGATCAAATTATTTGATCTGGAAAATGCAAGTAATGGCATCCATTCAGGGAAATGGATTAGAAGGATATATTGATGGTTCAATCACAGCACCATACACAGATCAGAGGATTCCGAACTCTGAATTTGTGATGTGGAAGCGAACTGATCAGCAGTTGCTAGGTTGGTTACTCTCTTCCATGACTGAGAGTGTTCTCGGATGCAAAACTTCCTTTGAAGTTTGGAAAGCTCTGGAAAAACTTTCTGGTTCACAGAATAAAACCAGAGCATTACAACTGAAGAATCAAATGATGTTGACAAAGAAGAACGATTTGAGTGTTTATGACTATTTTCACAAAATGAAAGGCATAGCAGATAGCATGGCAGCAGCAGGAGCACCAATGAGTGACTATGACTTTATGATGAGTGTGTTAGGAGGAATTGGTTCAGAATTCAATCCTGTAGCAGTTTTGATCACAGGAAGACGATTACATCTCGATTTATCAGAATCGCTCTATATGTTAATGACACAGGAGGGAATGTTAGAACAACAAGCATTAGCTGAAACTATGGATGCAAATCTGGTGTTTGCTGTAAATTTTGTTCAAAAAGGGAACAATAATAAGAAAGGTTTTGGGACATACAACTCAAGATTTGGTTTCAATCAAGATGTATTAAAATCTGAAAATTCTGGATATATGATGCAAGGAAATTTTAGAGGCAATCAAGGTGGAAATTTCTATCGAGGAAGGAAAGGTGGAAGAAGAAATAATAACATGCATGGAAGAAGATCTTGGAATCAAGGTGGGAGAACTCAAATGCCTGGTCATGTGCCTGGTCAATTTTCACAGCCATATCAACCTAGATGCCAAGTGTGTTTCATCATAGGACACACTGTGGCTACCTGCAAGGATAAGTTCAACAAGGATTTTATTCCAGTCACAAGGTATCCACATCAAAGCAATTACAATCAAGGTTTCAATCAAGGCTACAGTCAAAGAAATATGTCAGCTTATATGGCAACACCAGAAGCAGTAATGGATGATGGCTGGTACCTGGATAGTGGAGCAACTCACCACCTAACCAATGATCTCAATAATCTCAGCATCAGTGAAGCTTATGAAGGTGATGAAAAGCTTTTAATTGGTAATGGACATGGCCTTACTATTTCTCATATAAAAAGTACTCATTTAGCAGTTGGAAGTCATAGATTGTTGCTCAAAAATCTTTTATTTGTGCCACACATCACCAAAAATCTTTTAAGCATTTCTAAGCTAACTTCTGATAACTCCTTGATCATTGAATTTTGTGGCAATACTTGCTTTCTTAAGGACAAGAAGAAGAGGACAGTTTTGTTGGAGGGTGTAGCTATGAAGGGTCTGTATAAGTTGAAACTTGAGCCTGGAAGTAAAATTCATTAAGCCTTATTTTCAACTGTAAATAAAAAGTCATGTTTTGTTCCTATGTCTATGGTGTCACATTGCTCAGATGATTTGCAGTCTTGTTCTATTTCAAATATTCAAGCTAAAGTTGTTCAATACTCCTCTCAACAGTGTCTGTTGTCTCATTCCAGTAGAGTTTCCAGTACTTCAATAAATATTCTACATAGGCAACTTAGTCATCCTAGTTCAAAAGTCTTGAAACATGTACTCACCAATTGTAAACATTTGTAGTTAAGCAATAAAGTTCAAATTCCTGATTTTTGTGATGCTTGCCAATATGGCAAAGTTCATAAACTGCATTTTGGAGCAACTGAACACAAAACAGCCTCACCTCTAGAACTCATCCATACTGACTTATGGGGTCCAGCACCCATTACTTCTCTCAATGGTTATAGATACTATATTAGTTTCATTGATGATTATAGTAGATATACCTGGGTTTATCCTTTGAAAGCCAAGTCTCAAGCTTTATCTGTTTTTACCATTTTTCGAACCCAAGTTGAAAAACAATTTGAAACAGTCATTAAGGTCCTACAGTCAGATTGGGGGGGGTGAATTCAGGTCTTTTGTGCCTTATCTTCAAAAACATGGCATTTTATTCATACATCCCTGTCCTCACACACATCACCAGAATGAGACAGCAGAGAGAAAACATAGACACCTTGTTGAGATGGGTTTGACTCTTCTTGCAAAAGCTAAATTGCCTCTCAGTTTCTGGTGGGAAGCATTCTCAACTTCAGCTTTTCTCATCAATCGATTACCAACTTCTGTTCTGCCATCCCATAAATCTCCCTATGAAACTCTTTTCAAACACAAGCCTGACTATGATTTTCTAAAGTGTTTTGGTTGTTCCTGTTTTCCATACTTACGATTCTATGACAAACACAAATTCAACTATCATACTACAAAGTGTTTGTTTATTGGTTATAGCTCAGATCACAAAGGGTATAAATGCCTAAGCTCAAAAGGAATTGTATATGTTGTTAGGCATGTTGTGTTTAATGAGTCAGAATTTCTCTTCTCGACTGACCCTCTTTTCTCTAAACAAGCTTCTTCCTCTGCTTCTGAATATAGATATTCTATATTTAAGGTATCTTCAGTGTCAGTTCCACTTCATAACCCTTCAGGCTCAAGTAACACCATTATACAAGCATTTCAGTTGCCTGCAGCTTCAGCTTCTTCCTCCTCATCTAGTTCTTCATCACCTTCTTCTCAAGCATCTCATTCACATCATCCACCCTCCCACACCTCTCCTTTTCTATCTCAAAACACTTCAAATCAACAACTGCCAAATCACCCAATGATTACAAGAGCTAAAGCAGGTATGTTTAAGCCAAAGTTTCTTGCTTATTCCTCTGTTCTTGGAGAACAAGAACCTGCCACAGCTTCTCAAGCTCTTTCAGATTCCAAATGGAAAGCAGCCATGCAAGCAGAGTATAATGCACTGATGGAAAACAAGACTTGGGTTCTTGTACCAGCTTCTCAAGCTACAAAACTCGTTGGTTGTAAATGGGTTTTTCGCATTAAGTACAATGCAGATGGTTCTGTTTCTAAGTATAAAGCACGGCTGGTGGCAAAAGGATTTCATCAGACACCTAGTATTGACTACTTTGAGACCTTTAGTCCAGTAGTTAAACAGTCAACTGTGAGAATTATCCTTAGTCTTGCTGTGATGAAGGGCTGGAAAATAAGACAAATTGACATCAACAATGCTTTCCTTAATGGAGAGCTCAATGAAGATGTCTATATGTTTCAACCTGAGGGCTTTGTTCAGTCTCCATCTTGTCATGTTTGTAAGTTGCATAAGGCTCTTTACGGCTTGAAACAGGCTCCCAGAGCTTGGTTTGACAGGCTAAGGAAAGCAATGTTGCAGTGGGGGTTTCAGAACTCCAAAGCAGACTCATCTTTATTCATCAAACATGAACTTGGAGGTATTGTGGTTGTGTTAGTATATGTAGATGATATATTAATTACTGGAGATAACAATACAGTAATTGAAACATTCATCCAATACCTTGGAGATACTTTTGCTTTAAAAGATCTTAGTGAGTTCAGTTACTTCCTTGGTATTGAGGTTACAAATGGTGCAAAAGGCAGCTTACATCTTTCACAGGCAAAATATGTAAGAGATCTGCTTACAAGAACTGATATGAAAAATTACAGAGAAAGTGATACTCCAATGAGTACAGGACAGAAATTAAGAAGAGCTGGGAATGATGATAACTTGATTGTCAATGTCACTGAGTATAGAAGCATAATCGGTGTTTTATAGTATTTGGGGCTTACAAGACCAGAGCTTGCTTTTTCAATGAATAAGTTGAGCCAATTTCTTGTTGCACCAACTGAGAAATATTGGATTGCTTGTAAGAAAATTCTAAGATACTTGAAGGCAACTGGAGATTATGGATTGATGTTTAAAGCAAGAGATAGGATTAGTTTGATAGCATATACAGATGCAGATTGGGCGTGTGATGTGGATGACAGAAAGTCAATTGGAGCATACTGTGTATATCTTGGGTAGAATCTTGTTTCATGGTCTTCTAAGAAGCAACAAACTGTAGCAAGGTCTAGCACATAGTCAGAGTATAGAGCATTGTCAACAGCTTGTGCAGAAATCGTTTGGATTCAAGCTCTACTTGGAGAGCTCAAACTGAAGTGTAGCCAAATACCAATAATCTGGTGTGACAACAATGGTGCAGCTGCATTAGCAACAAATCCAGTATATCATGCCAAAACCAAGCACATAGAGTTGGATGTGCATTTCATAAGAGAAAGGTAACGGGCAAACAAGTGGAAATCAAGTATGTACCAAGTGAGTGGAATATTGCAGATGTCCTTACAAAGCCTATGGCTTACTTCTATTTTAATTACTATAGAGACAAGCTTAATGTTGTTCCACAACCGTTAAGCTTGATAAGGGGTGTTGAGATGCTTAATCAACAGTAGCAGATCAATGGCTGAGATTCACTTGACTAGGATTGATGAGCTGGATAGCTGAGCTGGACAAATTAGTTAGATTGTTATTGTTTAGCTTAGCTTAACCAGTAGTTATTTGACAGCTGTTATAGAGGTTGTTACTACTGTTAATTAGCAATATAAGTTGATATAAGCTTGCATGGAATTAGTTAATTCGAGATTAATAAGATTCTCTGATTCAGTTTATTTTCTCTCTTCCTTCGTCACTTTCCTGCTAGCCAAACAGATTGTATGCTTAAGATTTGTGAATTCTAAGTCTCATGCATACGTTACATGCAACATGCAGCACGTTGGAAGAGTGGTCGTTGGAGCAGTCTACAGGGATCATGGGTTGATTCGGTCAACATGGGATCACTTGCTGATTTAATGGAGATTTATTATTTGGTTTAATTCATATTCGGTTTTTTTGTTAAGCTAAAAGAATAAGTCAAGTTGTTAGCTTAGGACCTGCCTACAATCTCGAGTGATAGTAAGATTGTTTGGCTAAGTTGTTTCAAGTATAAATAAGCTCCAACAGACTTGAATAAAGGCATTGACTATTATCTAAAAAATCAAATATCTTGTGGTCTTATTTCTCACCCTAAGTAGAAATATATTCAATCACTTACGCTTTGACTAGGACCGCTATCAGATTGATACGCCGCGAAGGTCGTCAAGGATTCCAAAGCCTAGCAACAAGTATGCTGGGTACGTTTGAATTATGCATGGATGCTTGGAAGTCGAACGGTCACATGGCTCAAGACTCATGCATACGTTACATGCAATATGCAGCACGTTGGAAGAATGGTCGTTGGAGCAGTCTACAGGGATCATGGGTTGATTCGGTCAACATGGGATCACTTGCTGATTTAATGGAGATTTATTATTTGGTTTAATTCATATTCGATTGTTTTTTTAAGCTAAAAGAATAAGTCAAGTTGTTAGCTTAGGACCTGCCTACAATCTCGAGTGATAGTTAGATTGTTTGGCTAAGTTGTTTCAAGTATAAATAAGCTCCAACAGACTTGAATAAAGGCATTGACTATTATCCAAAAAATCAAATATCTTGTGGTCTTATTTCTCACCCTAAGAAGAAATATATTCAATCATGCGATTGGTTGCCATTTCCAAATTCTGTTTTAGTTGTCGCAGCAACTCATCCCTAGACAACAAAGCTTGATCTACCTCGTGCACTGGAGAAGATCCCACATGATACATTGGTACTACCGGTGGATGTCGCCCATACAAAGCCAAAAAAGGAGTCATACCTGTGGACTCATGGTACGTTGTGTTGTACCAGTATTCTGCCCAACGTAGGTAAGATTTCTATTGCTTCGGCCATTGGTGAACAAAGCTTTGCAGGCATTGTTCAAGACATCTATTAATAACTTCCGTCTGACCATTGGTTTGCAGATGGTACGCAGAACTCATCTTGAGTTGTGTACCTGACATATGAAAAAACTCCTTCCAAAACTTGCTAATAAAAATAGGGTCTCGGTCACTGATTATTGATTTCGGCATGCGATGTAATTTTACCACTCCATCAATAAACTTCTCAGCCACTGTTTTTGCTGTGAATGGGCGAGTCAAGGCCATAAAGTGTGCACTCTTGCTGAGCCGATCCACCACCACTAGAATAGAACTTCTTGCCTATAAAAATGAAGCCCTCATTTGAGAGCTTGGCATCCCAAATCCAAGAGAAGCAATCCAAATTGAGAGCAGAGAAATATTTTTTTAAGCATGTAATTATATTGTAGGAGCATTTGGCTCCTCAATATGGGTATTACGGGTTTGCTTTGTTAGGGAATATTTTTAGGAATCATATATTTGGGGCTTGGGTGAGAGAAAATTATTTTTGAGAAAGTGGTTGTAAAAATTTTCCACATAGTAAATATTTTCTCTCTAGTTGTCTTTTGACAACGACCGTGGTTTTTCTCCATATTTGAAGTTTTCCACGTAAATCTTGTGTTGTGTGATTGGTGTGCTCTCCATTTAATTCTTCTGTTAATTTGTTGCTTGAAATTGTCAAGAAAGAGAACACATTACTGTAAGCAGGGCCCACAAAATTTGCACACAAGGCATGGTTGGCATTGATGCAGGGTGTGTGGTGGAATTTATGTCAATGACTGACAAACTTTCAGGAAAAGCTAACATGGAAGTTGCACCATAAATTTCAGCAGGATATTTCGACATGTGCCGAGAAAAATCTTATAATGATTAATTATAACTGGTATACTCTTTATGATAGAGTATGATAATTCTTTATGTTGAGAATTATGACTGTTGGTGAAGACAGTTTTTTATAACAGTGGTTATGAATTTTTTTTTAAATTATGGTGGAGATAGTTGAAAATATGATTAAAACAAAAAAGTCAAAAAATGTGACTTCAAATTTGGTGGCTTACTCACCAAATTTATTGACCAAATTTGTTAGCCACTAAATTTGATTAAGATTGGTGGGCTTGATTTTAGGCAAAAATTTGCCTATAAAAAGGAAGCCCTCATTTGAGAGCTTGGCATCCCAAATCCAAGAGAAGCATTCCAAATTGAGAGCAGAGAAATATATTTTTAATCATGTAATTGTATTGTAGGAGCATTTGGCTCCTCAATATGGGTATTACAGGTTTGCTTTGTTAGGGAATATTTCTAAGAATCATGTACTTGGGGTTTGGGTGAGAGAAAATTATTTCTGATAAAGTGGTTGTAAAAATTTTCCACATAGTAAATATTTTTTCTCTGGTTGTCTTTTGACAACGACCGTGGTTTTTCTCCAAATTTGGAGTTTTCCTCGTAAATCTTGTGTTGTGTGATTCGTGTATTCTCCATTTAATTTTTCTATTAATTTGTTACTTGACAAATTGTTTGGAGTGATCTTGGGAGGAAACTCAACTTCCTATCAGTGGTATTAGAGCCATTGATTGAAGTATTGGTATCGGGGCATTGTTCGCGTAGACGGTACTATTCATGTATACGATACTATTTACGTGAAATAGTGGGGCCAATCCAAATAGTTTCTGGTGAAGAGTAAAGACTGATCTGTAAAGCATATATGTCAACAGTTGGTGTTTTCTAAACTTGGTGGAGTTTGATGTTGTTGAAAAATTATTAGGAGAATGATTTTTTGGCTTGTGGTGGATTCAAGTAAAAGGCGTATCTAATCTGGTATGCACAAAGATTTTAAGGTGTGGCCAATTTGGCACCTTAAGAAAATTGTCAAAAAAGTAGAGTAGGCTCGGCAAATTGCTCCAGAATCAGTAACGGAGATACTGATATTCCCATAAATAGTGAGTTTCTTTTTACAAGAGACTGGGTTAGTTCTTTTGGCATATAGATCTCCAAGTTGCCATGAAAGAGAACACATTACTGTAAGCAGGGCCAACAAAATTTGCACACAAGGCATGGTTGGCATTGATACAGGGTGTGTGGTGGAATTTATGTCAATGGCTGACAAACTTCCAGGAAAAGCCAACATGGAAGTTGTACCATAAATTTCAGCAGGATATTTCGACATGTGTTGAGAAAAATCTTAGAATGATTAATTCTAACTGGTATACTCTTTATGATAGAGTATGATAATTCTTTATGTTGAGAATTATGACTGTTGGTGAAGATAGTGTTTTATAACAGTGGTTATGAATTTTTTTTTTTAAATTATGGTGGAGATTGTTGAAAATATGATTAAAACAAAAAAGTCAAAAATCGTGACTTCAAATTTGGCGGCTTACTCACCAAATTTATTGACCAAATTTGTTAGCCACTAAATTTGATCAAGATTGGTGGGCTTGATTTTAGGCAAAAATTTGCCTATAAAAAGGAAGCCCTCATTTGAGAGCTTGGCATCCCAAATCCAAGAGAAGCAATCCAAATTGAGAGCAGAGAAATATTTTTTTAATTATGTAATTGTATTGTAGGAGCATTTGGCTCCTCAATATGGGTATTATGGGTTTGCTTTATTAGGGAATATTTCTAAGAATCATGTACTTGGGGTTTGGGTGAGAAAAAATTATTTCTGAGAAAGTGGTTGTAAAAATTTTCCACATAGTAAATATTTTTTCTCTGGTTATCTTTTGACAACGATCGTGATTTTTCTCCAAATTTGGAGTTTTCCACGTAAATCTTGTGTTGTGTGATTGCTGTAATCTTCATTTAATTTTTTTGTAATCTGTTGCTTGACAAATTACTTGGAGTTATCTTCGGAGGAAGCTCAATTTCCTAATAAGAAGGAAATGGTCCCGGAGCAGGAAGCTGTCTGCAAAATCCTGCTTTGAGTCCTCTGGAAAACGACTTTAAAGGTTTGACAAAAAACCCATGGGAACAGAAGCCATATTATGTAGCTTAAGCTATCAATAATCTTTTTGGTTGTCTCTATCTTGGCGACGAATAAGCAAAAGCAGAGGAAGAAGAAGAATGAGAATGTGAAGATGAAGTGTAATGAGAGAGAAAGACCGAAGGACTGGCTCGTCAGAGGATCCTCAAGAGGAGGCTGCTGCCAATTTATTGTTGATAACTCTATGAAATGAGAGTTATCATGACACTTTTAGACTTAAATCAATATTACTTAGAGAGTAAATGATGTGTTTTCATTGCATTTTTGTTATATTTTGCATAAACATTCATTTTAGTTTATTCTTAATAAATTTTGTTGATTTAGAATAATTTGTGCTTAGATTGTGTGCATAATTGTAGGTGTCCGGAAGATCAAATTTTAAGGAAGGAATGTTGATGCAATAGGCTTGCAAAAATAAGGAAAAAACATGGCTACAAAAGAATTGGAACAAATCTGAAACAGTGTAGTTGCTGTAGCCGTTTATGTAGCAACCATTGCTGTAGCAATCCTAGAACAATGACAGAGAAAATTTTGTGCGAGATACTTGTAGAATTGCGATCTGCATTTTCTCAATCTGACTTATGCGCGCCCTAAGCTTCCATTTACCTTAATTTTCAATTATAAAAGGAGCACGCATCATATGGAAGAGGGGTCATGAATCAACATCGAAAAAATTTAAAAGAAAAAAAAGGAAGAAGTAGAATTAAAGAGAGAACAAGTCGATCTGCACCATTAAAGAAAAATCAGCAGAACTAATTGGATTCAATTTTCATCATTCTTTACTTGTCTCTTTACTTATTCTTTGATTGAAACGATGTATTTCATGGCTGATATTTTGCTGTTAGTTTTTCTTTTACAAGTTATGAACTAAATTTGATTGTAGTTGAATGACAAACAATCTAGATGGGTTATTGGCTATTCTTATGAGTTGCTGCAAGATTGATGTAGCATTTAGCTTTAATAGCTTTTATTACAATTATTATTTCGATTGACCTCCCATTTAATGATTCAAGTTAAGAGAGAGCCACAAAAGGGTCTATCTTAGTGAAAATTATTAGAGTAATACTTGATCTTAAGTCAAGTTTCCTGGATTGAGTTTAACTTGAGTCACAAAAGGGCCACACTTGAGTTACGGTTTGTGATAAACTAGATATAGAGATTCACCTTGTAGGGTAAAGAGAGTATATGTTTATAATGTCATATCTTATGTGATATAACAACTGGTCATTGTTAGGTTACATAAGGGTATGAGAAGTCTAACAAGCAACAGCTGAGGATGCAAGGTAATTCTGCTCAGTGCTATAGGAGTTACTACAGCAACTGGTGTTAGGTTGAACAAAACAGTCATCCTATTAAGAGAGTTTGATCATTTAACTACCTTATTCTTATTGAATTCTTCTTGCGCAAACCACCCAATTTACTTTCATCATTGCATTTACTTTGTTAAGTTGCTAATCTTATTAGTTAATCAACTTTTTAAAAAAAAAAATATAGAAGGGAGTTTGCACTGTCATGATTGTTGTAGCAATTCTAGTAACATCAATCCCTATGAAGACAATCTTAAATATTCATCACTTTATTACTAGTTGTGTACACTTGCAAATTGACATCAATAGCAATTGAGTTAAAATAACCAACAATTGTGGAGACAATAATTAATGAGATTTTTTTTTCTTTTAGACAAGAAATATTATTTCTGCACATAGGCTAATGTTGATCTGCCTTTGAGGCATTTACTGTAATTTACTTGTAATAATTGTCGACACTCCACAAGTCAACATAAGGAGAATGTGTAGTGCACCTGCAAACTTAGAAGTCAAACATAGCTGATTTTGAAAGCAACAGCAAGCTGGTTGCTTTAATTAGAGCACATGCATTGCATGCTTCACCTATGTGTTTGTTGTGCATGTTTGAATGTGGTGGCATATATAAAAAGTAAAGAATTGAAGTAACTCTCATCATTTTCATAAATCGAACCAAAACAGAGCAAAACAAAGAGAAGAAAAAGAAAGAAACCAGGAGAAAGAAAGAGGAGCAAAAAAAAAATAATAATAACGAAAAGTGAGAAGCCAAGAGGGGAAAAGAAGTTTAAAAGAGGAATGGAGAGGAAAAGTTATAGAAGATGGAATAGCATAATTAGATTTATATCCAGTGAATTATTGGGTAATAAGTTTATGATATTTGAGGAGTTATGTTACAATTTTCATGATAT
This sequence comes from Citrus x clementina, assembly GCF_000493195.1. NCBI lineage: Eukaryota > Viridiplantae > Streptophyta > Magnoliopsida > Sapindales > Rutaceae > Citrus > Citrus x clementina. The sequence goes on from NW_006262201.1 coordinate 8,398,649, forward strand.
CTATCAATTTTTATATCAGTTCTGACAGGTTATTCTATAAACATGTGTTTTAAGAGAAATCCAAGTACTCAAGAACCTGCAAGAGTCTCAACAAATCCCAAAGTGAACAAGGATCTATGTGTGGATTACTATTATTAATACTATGTGTTCCATAAATCATTTTATTTTGATAGTATGAATTAATATCATATTGAGATTATATGTATACACATAATATGGTTGATTGAGTCATGAGATGTGATTGCCAGTCATAATATATGTATCCTTCCCCATAGGCTCTGTGCATATTGAGAGTTATATTACTATGTCCGTGCAATGTAGTTAAATTCAATTGGGTATTGAGAAGATTTTCCCTTACTTTGCTCATGTGATGATGATCCTAGCGAGTATGACAGTCATTTCCCCTAGGTACTATTTGGTGCAATTTTGTCATATATGTATGTATTATTTCATATTTGCTTATACATTATGTTCATTATGGAGTTATGTCATGTGATTATGTATAAACACTACTTTACACACACACCCCTTATTTCTCCTAAATCATCACAGGATTTCGTGTAGTCCAAATTCTAACTAGTTAATGTTGGGCCACGACATGATTGCTGCATGACTTGCATTTTAAGCATACTTATGTTCATATATACACACTTAAGATGTATGTATATATGTATAGTGAGATGTGAAGTGTGCAAGTTTCGACTATGTTTTCAGATGAGGATTAAATGTTCTCATATGTTTATAGTGGAGGCCCAAGTCCAACTTTATATTCATGAATTAATTCATGTTACGAGCTTTAAATATGAGCATGAGATAAGTAACACAATGAGACTTCTCCTGATCCGCCTCATATCCAATAGATAGGTCGGGTCTAATTGGGTCACGCCAAAAAGTCTATGGTATATTAAAGTTAAAATAATCAATTATTGCACTTGTCACAAGTATAGTCGAATTTAATATAGCTATTACATGTATGTTGGTTTTTTAAAATAAATAACCACATGGCACAACAATTATTTTTGGTTGTATGACTGAAGTAGTACCTCAATATATTTTAGAATTTCTCAAACCAAAGAGTTACATAACTTAAAAAACAATTAATAGGGTCAAACAAAAAATCCCCAATCTTTAAAAAAATCTTAGTGTTCCTTGAGTACACATATCCACATGGCTAGTATTGCTTTTTATCCATTTAGTTCTTGCCACGAGTATACTTCAAACAATCATGAAGATATGCATATCCACATGGCAAACATCGAGTGGATAAAGAGCAATTTTAGGGTAGGGATTGTGTTAAATGAACTCAAACTCGATAGACTGTCATATCTTTTTTAAGATCAAAGTTCATGTGACTTGTCATTTCAAGGATTCCAAAGGCAAAGCCGACAATGTTATTATGTCACCCAAAATAATTGAAGCAGTCACATGACAAACAAGGTGATTGCAAGAAGGTTGAAGTTGAAGCAATTGAAAAATTTAGATTATTATTAAAGACCATATTTTATTTGGATCTTGATGAAACATTTATTGTTCCATCTTTTAGATGGAATTTGATTTCCATTTCTACTTTGGAAAAATATGGTTACTCTTGTTCATTTGGAAATGGGAAATTTAATTTGTTTCAAGATTCAAAACTGATTGGTTCCAATTCTTTGTTAGGCGATATTAATCTTTATATGCTTCATACAATTGCTTCATTTAATGAATCCCTGCAATTAAGTACACGAAGTGTAAAGAGAAAATTAACCAACGAGAATTCAGTTGCGTTATGGCATAAGAAATTGGGTCATATCTCCAGACGGAGAATAGAGAGACTTGTGTCAGATAAAATTCTCTTAGATTTCACAGATTTTGGCATATATGTTAATTGTATCAAGGGAAACAAACCAGTAAAAGGAGATTTGATGCCAACAGGACTTCAAATATCTTTAAAACTCATAAATACAGACATTTGTGGGCCATTTCCTATGGCTGCTTCGAATGGTCAATAATATTTTATGACGTCTGTATACGATTTTTCTAGATATAGCTATATATATCTCCTCCATAAAAAGTTACAGTCCTTGGATATGTTCAAAATCTTTAAGGCTGAAATTGAGAACCAACTCGACAAAAGAAACAAAAGCGTTAGATATGACCGTGGTGGTGAATAGTATGACAAATTTGATGGCTCGGGTAAACAATGTCCAGGACCATTTGTTAAATTCCTAGAGGAATGTAGTATCATCTCAAAGAGCACTATGCCGGGTTCGCCCACTATGAATGGTGTTGCTGAAAGATGAAATATGACGCTTAAGGACATGGTGAGGAATATGATTTATCATTACCATAATCACTTTGGAGAGAAATGCTTAAAACTGCAGCATATATCCTTAATAGAGTTCCAACTAAAGCAACTGCCAAAATCCCTTACGAGCTTTGGACAGGCAAGAAGCCTAGTTTAAAGCACTTACATGTTTAGGGATGTCCAGCTAAGGTAAGGCCTTATAGGCCTAATGAGAAGAAACTGGACTCAAGGACGGTAAGTTGCTATTTTATTGGATACTCTGAACGATCTAGGCGGTACAAATTTTATGATCCCACGACTAAGTCGATTTTCGAGCCAGAAAAGGCTCGTTTTTTTTAGGATGTCGAGTTTGGGGAGGAGATATAATTAGGGACTTCGTCCTTGAGGAATAATATGTTAATAGTCCTATAGGTGTTATTAGCATTGATCAGTGTCTCATTCTTGACTTTATTCAAGACATAATAAATCAAGACAATATTAGAGAACCCCTCATACAAAAAGTTGTTCTAGAAGAACAAACTCTACCACATCAATAACTTATGCCATTAAGGAGATACACTAGAGAAATGAGAAGTGCATTGCTAGATCATTACATTGCATTTCTCCAAAACATGAGGCAGACATTGAAGTTATGGAAGACGATCCAATCAATTTTCGTCGAGCCATGGAAAGTTTCAACTCTCAAAAGTTGATTGATGCCATGAATGAGGAGATGAAGTCCATAAAAGACAATGATGTATGGGATCTTATCCCATTGCTAGAAGGTGTGAAACATATTGGTTGCAAATGAATATTAAAGACCAAAAGGGATTCGAAATGTAATATGGAGAGGTACAAGGCGCGCCTTGCTGCAAAGGGCTTTACACAGAAAGAAGGCATCGACTATAAAGAGATTTTCTCTCCAGTTTCTTTGAAAGACTCTTTTAGGATTATAACAGCATTAGTAGCGCATTTCGATCTTGAGTTATATCATACAAATGTAAAGACGGCGTTTCTCAATGGCGACATTGATGAGACAATCTATGTGATGCAGCTAGAAAATTTTGTGTCTGGAGACCCAAAGAATATGGTTTGCAAACTTAAGAAATCCATTTATAGGCTCAAACAAACATCTCGACAATGGTATTTCAAGTTTCATCAAGTGATCATCTCATTTAGTTTTGAGATGAATTTGTTCTATGGGAGTAAGTATATTTTTATGGTTTTATATGTCGATGACATTATGCTTGCCAGCAGCGATATAGGCTTATTGCAGGACACTAAGAGATTTCCAGGTAAGAATTTTAAGATGAAGGATCTTGGTGACACATATTTTGTATTAGGCATATAGATACACCGGGATCACTCCCAATGTATTCTAGGATTATCACAAAAGAGCTATATCGAAACAGTTGTCAAGAGATATGGCATGCCAAATTGCAAACCAGGTGATACCCCTATTGCTAAAGAAGACAAGTTTAATCTCAATCAGTGCCTCAAGAATAACTTTGAGGAGAAAGAAATGTAGAAGATTCTTTATACATCAGCAGTAGGAAGTTTGATGTATGCTCAGGTTTGTACGAGATTGGATATTACATACGTTACTGGAATGTTGAGTAGATATTTAAGTAATCCAAGAATAGACCATTGGAAAGTAGCCAAACGAGTCTTACGGTACTTACAGTGAACAAAAGACTACATGCTCACATATCAGAGGTCTGATCAGCTTGAGATCGTTGGGTATACTGACTCCAATTTTGCTGGATGCCAAGATAGTATGAAATCCACTTCGGGTTACATCTATTTGCTAGCTAGGGGTATTGTCTCTTGAAAGAGTGCTAAATAGTCTCTTATAGCCTCTTCTATGATGGCAGCAGAGTTTATAGTATATTATAAGGCATCCAATCACGAAATATGATTACATAATTTTGTCACATGGCTGCGCATAGTAGATGGTGTTGATAGACCACACAAATTATTTTGTGACAATAAGTCAACAGTACTTATTCCAATAACAACAGGAGCTCGACAAAGTCGAAGTATATAGACATCAAGTTTTTAGTTGTTAAAGAAAGATTTCAGAGTGGACAGTTGTCTATAGAGCACATCGGCACAGACTCCATGATTGTGGATCCGCTTACTAAGGAATTGCCACCCAAAATGTTTCATGAGCACACTACTCGTATGGGTATCATGTCATTTAAAAATATTCAGTTTTAATGGGACTTTGTGATTTTAGATGCTCTTATAACATAGACATTTTCAGTTATTTCAGTTATAGATGTTTCTAGTTATTTTCTACAGAAATAAAGTGTTGGTGTAGTCACACTCTAATTTTGGTATGATTTCATCTTATTAAGATTTAAGGTGAACCAGTTGGAAATAGACATATTAAGTTCACATTGCGTGAAATTTCCATACTACACATCCACATCATTATCTATGTCATTCAGTCGTATTGGCATAGTGACTATTGATTGGTCGAGTTACGAAAGTTGTAACGAAGGCTGCTTTAATCCTATGTTGGTACGGTTGATGAACCGGATTGGTTATAGATACATTTCGGTAATGACAGTAAGGTTGAGCTCATTCGGTTATTTTTTCAGAACATAATTATAAAGTTACACATATAGCTCAAGTGGGAGATTGTTGGATTTGTAATCCAATATTGTTAGATCCTTAATCCAATTTTGAGCTTATATGTGAATAGTAATGTGTTGCGGACTGTCATATATAAGTTAAGTCCAATTAAAAGTGATCTATTTAGGTTTTTGTTATTATGGGCTTTAATACATCTAATAAGGTGTGAGCCTTTAATGTGTAGAGACCCAATAGTATTATAATTCTATGATGGGAAGAATTAGGAATACCTAGTAACAATAAGAAAAAGTTGTCTATATAAGTGGTTATGGTCCCCAGGTCACACATATCTTTCTATTCTTTCTGAAATCTCATCATCAGAGAGAGAGCTCTGAAAAAACTTAAAGGATTTTCTAGGAGAACGTGTAGATCTGGAAAGCCAACCACACTACTTTAGAGAGAAATTAAGCATTATGGATTTAGGTACGCTTCCGCATATTTTTTTTATTGATTTTTGGTGATACAACATGAATGTTCCTGGGTTTATAGGTGATTGTTTTCATCAAAGGTTTTCTTGTCCCAACAATTCACCATTTTTCTCCCCTCATCGACTCCTCGTAGTATAGTCTTCCCATGTCTGACTCCACGCAAGTAGCACCGCCAATGTTGCTTGTAGTCATTATGTGCTCTCAAGGCGTCATTGGCATGTCAATCCGCGAACTTAAAGCCAGTCCCCACAGGCCACGTGCTGGTCTACATCGGAAAGGAGATGAAGTAATAGAAACCCGATCTTGAAGACAATAGCAGGCTATCGGCAGCAACCATTCAGCTGAGAAACAAAAGGAAATCGGGATAGCGCAAGCTGGGAAATGGGGATGAAGATGAAGACAAGGATAAAGGGCTATCACATTTGTTGTCTGCAGCATTATTCTTTTTTGTGTGTGAAGTGTGATCTAAAATTAGAACTTGCCATGTGAAGTCAAAAGAGAGTCCAACACTTAGAATTGTTTTGGTGGTTTCAAGATACGATGTTGTTTCATGTCCAAATTGGCTCATCTTAAACTCACTGTTTCATTAAATAGTAATAAGCCATCACATGTATGTGATAGATAAATAAACTGTCACAAATCTATCATGTCTTTGTGATATATAAAAATTGTCACATGTCTATCATATTCTTTTGATAAATGATTAATTTTTTAATATTTATGACAAAAATTCGGTCATTGCAACTTGTTTTTCTAGTAGTGAGTGTTTGGGTGTTGTCGGTTTAGTATGGGTTTCGAGGATTTTACTAGTTGTGTGTTGTATTTTGAGTTTGAGAGTGAGGCTTGAAAATTTTCTCAACACTTTTGAATATTTTTTAGTTCCCTCCTCACAAAATGTTTCCCTCCTTGTAAAATGTTGCGTTGTGTTTTTTATTGCAAACGTTTTAGTTATAATTTAAAATTATAAATCTTATATCAAGAGATGTCATCGTTTCACTTTTTCTTGTTAATAAAATGTGTTCAAAAATAAAGTCAAGCTCATGCGATTAAAGTCAAACCCATGCAATTAAAGTCAAAATAAAAAATATGTCATGCATTATTGATAGCCAAATAATCTATCACTAGTCTAGCATAGGTTCTCGATAGATGATATTTCTATCATAAATATGTCGTAAATACATGACAAAAAAGAAAAATCTATTATACGTCTATCGTTGTAGATCTTCAAACCAAAAATCGTCACATAGAGGACTGTTGTCACCACCGTGAGCCATGGGGCCAACTGCCGTAGCTTCGCTAGGGGGCCTTGTGCTGAGCCATGGCAGTAAGTGGGCATGCTTGTGGTGAGCGCGGAAACAAGGCAGGACTGGCGCGTTGGCTGGGGCACGGCAGTAGAGTGCACGCTGCGGCATGGGCACAAGAAATGCTGGGCAGCGCACACAACAGTATGCGAAGGTGGCGTACACAACAACTCGCAAGACTGTGGCGTTGTGGGCGTGAGGCTTAGCAGCAAGCGAGCAGGAATGAGCGCGCGAGCGTGGTGTTCAACAACGCGCAAGTTAGTTGTGAGATGTGGCTTAGTTGCGGGCCCGAGTGCACGCCGATGTGCAGCAATGTGAGGCATGCACATGGGGGCTGGATCATGCAAAAATGAGAGGCGTTGTGCGCGGACTGTGAGCGGGCAGTGGCTGCGGGATGTGGAGCATGGTTGGCCAAAATTCTTCAAGAGGTAGACGAAAATCAAGCATGAGTGGGAGACATGGCCTTGGAACACTAGAAATGGGGAAAACATGGAGAGTGGGCAGCGGCGGTTACGCCCCACAACTTCCTTATCTCTAGACATGGGCAGCAGTTGCCTTGTTCCTTTGGGGAGTAGCGATGAACTTCCTTGAACATGCTTAATGGAGGCCGAAATCTTGGGGAGGGATTTGAGGTGGCGTGTGGGTGTCGCGCCACCTAACCTCAGCGAGTGGGGGTGTCACATGCAAACCCATGTATATAGATAGTGATAGGGTGTATGTGGGGGGCATGGGTTTTTGATTGAGCATTTGTGTCTTGTGCATACATTACTTGAATCATCTTGTAAAGCTTTTCTTGTTGCGGAATAGAAAAGTTGGAGGTTGGTGCCTCCGTAAAAATCTATACTTATGTTCAGTGTTGTGTGCGTGGTTGTTCTTTGTGTTGGCGGGATTACGTTCTTGTATAACCTCCTTTGTGCGAGTATTGACGTGCTTCCTTATAAAATCGCTTTTGTTGGGTTTTGAGTTGGCTGGCTAAGTAGGGTCTTAGCGCCATCACGCGGGTTGCCACACGCATCTTGAGAAAAGTCAGGTGACAACTGCAATAGTGGGTGTTTTTTCTTGTATCATAAGTAATTTTATTTGGTTGATTATTCTAATTCAAGTGTTAAAAAAATTAAGTTAAAAAATTAATTTAAAGTTTACCCACCACTCTATTTTTAAAAATAATTAAATAAATGAACTCTAAAATTCAACAAAGCAATAGGCTTTCGACTTGGAGGAAGATAAAAAATTATAGGAATTTATTGTCCTCTTATGGTCCCATCTTAAACAAACTTCTTTTTTATCCTTCTTTATTAATTTTTATAACAGGATAAGTTTAGAATTGTTGGCTGATAGTTCTACAGTCCTCCCTGGGCAGTATCTCAACAGGTTCATCTAAAGAACTGATGTGACTTTCTTCATCTACTCGATTACTCTATACATACCTCACTTCAAATAAAAAATTTTAGATTTTAGTAAGAAAGAATATATATATACATAAATGTTCAATAATGACATCTCTTAAATAATAAACTCTTTTACAAGATTAACAACTTCACTAAAACATAAGATAATAATGTATTGAGTGATGTTATTAGCATTCCCTGTAGAATTGTCAAAAATTCCTTTCGTTAACATACCCCATAAAATCCTCCGAGGTATATTAAAAAAAATTAAAACTCGTCAAATAGCAAGAAAATTTAATTTATTTATATACAGCTAATTTAATTTCATAACACCCTTAGCTACCTAAATGATGAACAATATCCACACGTGGAAAAAAATAAAGGTTTCATCTGATTTAAAGTAAAGTATATAATGTCAAACTGAAAATGAGTGTTTGAAATTTTGAATTGTCTGGTCACCCATACAGACCTAATTGATACTGTATTGTAACTGCGTTAGCCCAAATACGCTCAAAGATTGAATAAATTAAAAAATAACATAAAACTAGATAAAATCAAAATAGATTGTGGAATTAATACAACCCACCAACCACAGTTTGTGTGGGTATTGAATAAACAATATTAATGATCTTTCACATCAACATCGATTTACTAATTCGAAGTCATCATCTGCTCAGCCTGGGTTGATTGTTCGTTGGAAAATCTAAGCTTGCCAGCTCCCTTACAAGACCGCTGTTCCATTTCATATAATTAATGAAGTGATCGAGTTCAAACACTTACTAAGAGTCAACAACTAAACCTATGGCAATGATTGGGAAAAAAAAACAAAAACAATAAGTGATTTTACAGATGGACCCTTGAAAAAGCATAACACGATCCACGTAATATTTTATGAAAAATAATAAAAGAAATCCTAAAAGTGACACGATGATAATAAAAATAACAATAAACTCAGCAGAAGTAACAGTGTTAATTAAAAAATTTCAATTAAACTACAATCTCGGTTAGGTGTATCGTTGTTTTTGTTATCATTTTGTTATATTCTTCTAATATGGCAAAAATAATAATTAAGTAAAACCCAAATCCCATCCCTACACACCCCTTCGCCCCCGCCCCCAGTACGAGGGCCTGGATAGGGGATTAAGAAAAAAATGCTCGGGTTTTTTTTTTTTTTTTTGCCACCCTAATGCTGCCAACCAAATCAATTGCGAAACTAGACAAGGGCCTTGATGTAGAAACTGTAAACTAGAGTAGGCTAGAACAGAAATCAATAAAATTAATGAGACTAATAAAAATAAAATGAGGACAAAAAATGGACAAGCTATGATCTTGAGTAAACTACAAAATAAAACTTATTAAAGTAAGGGGCCAAACTTAATATAAGTGTAGATTTATTTCAATTAAATCCAAGTAATGTATTTGCTAAGATGAAAGTTTAGATAAGCGAGGATCTTGGTGCTATTAATAATGAATGGTTTAGATATGGCAGCCATAGATTCACTTTCCAGCCAAATGTAGTTCCAAAAAGGATTGTAGGCTTGTAAAACCGCATGAATAATGGCCATGATTTCAGCCAAAAAGGAATTATTGCCGCCCAAACTCATAGTAAAAGCACCGAAGAAAATACCATGATGATTTCTAAATAAACCACTGCAAGCTGAAGCTCCTGGATTAATTTTTCAGAGATCATACCATATGTCTTAATTATATTAAATGAGAAATAGGCTGATGCCATAGAACCATCGACACTGTAGGAGCTCTGAAGCGAGAGATATTAATGCCAAGATTTTTGACGGTATTCAAATCTGAAGAGAAGAGACAGAACCTGGGCAAGTTGAAGACCAAGCACATAAGAAAGACTAGTAAGAAGCAATTGTGCGAGAGGTGCTAGGCGTAAAGTCTTCAAAAGTAATCTTATTTCTTGCTTTCTAAATGTGATGAAAAATCAGAAAAATTGCCATGCGCCACGCAATTGACAAATAAGAACCAAAAGGTTTAGAACTCATGGCTGTCCACAACGTTTGAAAGCAGGCAGAATGAGGCAATGAAAAGTCCGACATATATACTTGCTGGCCATTGTCATAGACTTTTAGCAAAAGAGAAATTAACCAAAAAATAATAATAATAATAACGGTTCAGACAATTTAGAAAAATCAATGTGCAATGTCATAGTGGCCTCATAGTTGGGCTGAAATTTCTATTTCTTTCTTGGTTGTTTTGCAAGTTTAAGATATTTTTATATTTTTTGGATTGCTTTCAGGATTTATCTTTTTTCTAAATATCGGATTTAAGACTTATTCGAGTTAGTTAGTAGAATGTTATTATGTAATTATATTTTAGGTTTACATATTTTGATAAATTAGGATTAATATAATTGAGAAAGGTTCTCATAGTCAACACTTTCCGAAGCTGCTAGGTGACTCTACGTCGGTACGTCAGCACCATCCTAGCCCAGCCATATTCACAACATGACATGCGATTGAAGTAATTTTTATATTTGACTCTACGCTGCATTCTGTTTCTAATTTATATTCAATAAATTGATCGTTTACTCGAGTTTGCTTTTGAAAAAAATAATAATAAGAACACACAAGACAGCTCAATATACTACAATATTCAAATACATCGTTATTCTCTCGACATGAAAACTTTCGCAAAACAAACAAACATGAAAACTAATTATTATTGCCAAAGGAAACGATGAAGTTAACCAGATGGTCTGGGGGGGCAGCCCTTGAAGGATCAAAGTAAGCAAGCTCTTGTTTTGCTTCAGCTATCAGCTCCTTGGCATGCTTCTTGGACCCATCGACCCCCACTAACTTTGGATATGTTGCCTTATCTCGCGTCATATCCCTGCCAGTCTTTTCCCTCATCTCTGGCGATCCAATCACATCTACAATATCATTCCACAATTGATATGCCATCCCTACGCATTTTCCAAAATGCCTCATTCTCTCTGTCTCTTCTTCATTTCCTCCTCCTATTATAACTCCGCTAACTATGCTTGCCTCTATAAACTTCCCAGTTTTGTGTCTATGAATGAAGTTCAATTCACTCAAACTTACTTCTTTGCCTTCACTGTTGATGTCCATGATCTGCCCTGCAGCAATTCCTTCTGACCCAACAGCTGAGTTTATCTCAACCATGGCCCGAAGCAGGCGGTCGGGGGAAACTTTTTTGGCCTTGATCATGGAAATGTGCTGCATGGCAAGGCAATGTAGAGCTTGACAAGCAAGAATTGCGGTTGCTTCGCCGAAAACCTTGTGGTTGAAGGCTTGCCTCGTCGAAGATCATCGTTGTCAAGGCATGGCAGGTCATCTTGAATTACAGCCATTGTGACGAGCAACTCTATAGCACAAGCCATTGACATCGCCACTGACTGACTTCCTCCGATCATCTCATATGAAGCAATACATAAAGTTGACATTAAACGTTTACCACCAGGTAGAGAGTATCTCATTGCTTCATGAAGAATAGCAGGATGTCGCAGTGGAACGGCTTCATCTAAAGCCTTGTTGATTTGCTTTGCTTTCAAGGCCTTGTATTCGTCAACTTGGAAAAACTTGGGCAAAGTGTCGTTTCGTTGTGAATTAATAACCTTCAGTTTTTTGGGTTGCCGCCTCAGCAGTATTGATTTGGCAACGTGGGAATTAGGAAATATGGGATCACTGAGTGGTGTTTGAGGGCATTAATGGAGTTCCTAAATATATCTGATGAGGTCATGGATATGGGTCTTTTTGAAAGGATTAAAAGACTGTTTTTGCTTCTTGTGTGAATTGTTTATTTCCCAAAGGAAGGTTGTGAATGCACGCCCACAAGCACAAGTATGCAATATTGTCTCTCAAATAAACCTATTTGTAGATTAATATATTCATTGAGCTCTCAATAGTATCTAATTTGCTGTTATTAGGTGCCGGTAATTGCACGCAACAATATTATATATATTCTTGTCCGTCAAGATTAGCAATATAATAGTAACTAATATTTTAGCAAGTTTCAAGGACTTGAAGAAGTGATTTTCAAGCACATCGTCACTAATGTCCCTTTTCGAAAAAAATTTTTTAAAAAATTAATAATTTTAGCAAATAACTATGCACATTTAGGCCCAATAAAAACTTCGGAGAAATGATGATGGATTTTCCACCTCACAATTCATGTTGAGGACCAATTTGCAGAAAATCGTTACCAGAAGTTTACATTGTTTACACAAAAAAAATAAAAATCAAAATAAAAAATAAAGTGTAAGCCTATAGAATAAATTCGATTAAATATTTCTCAATTTTTCTGTGACCATTCTTTGTTACATTTGACCACTAACGTTACTTTAGAACGAGTTTAGTTTTGACTACTTTAGCCTTATAAGTTAAAAGTATCAAAATATCTAGAAATTTTATTTTGGTTCAACATTTTTTTAAATTTTAAACAAAGATCATTGTTTTCTGAATGCTATGTTGGGACTATTTTATTAGTATGATTATATTTTTTTATTAAATAACAAAATATTTATGTCATGGTTTTTGTGAAATTAATTTATTAGACAAACAAATTATATCATTTACGTATGGGGTGTCAAAAATTGTTGTGTTTCATTTTAAAATATTATATTATAAGTCATAAAATTAAATACCCTAATTGTCAAATACAATAGCAGTCTATACGATTGACTTGAGTGATTAAGTGCACAATTTTTTTTATTAATTTGTATTTTCAAAGTGGGTGGAAATATCCTAGAGAAAATAATAAAGTACAATTACAACTTGAATGGTAAATTTCCACCCCTTAAATTGTGTAAACCCACCATTTTTCAAAAATTTCAAACAAAGAAGAAATTTGGACAATTAACAAAGTAAATCCTTATTAGTTGTTTAATTTATGGCACAAGAGTACAAGACACTTGATTGGGACAATTTTATCATTTTATGTTGTAAGGGTAAATAATACAAATTAAATGATGCTAAAACAACATTAGTGATTAACAATGTGTGTGTGTTAGTCATTTAAACATTTTCTTTACTTTTTTTTAATAATGTGAATTTTTTTTAAATGGAGTGGATACCACAAATTGTGGAGTGGAGATATCCCAACCATTTGAGCTTTTATCCATTTTTTGTGTATCATACATTTTCCCCTCAATTTTATAAATATTATATAAATCTTACTGAGTTTTGTGGTTTCTTAATTATGGCCCCTACTTATGGCTTCTTCAATTTTATAGAATTTATTTATAACCCACTTACATTTATAATTTCTCTGTTATGGCTCTTCCCACTTATAAAGGATTATTTCATTACTCTAAAGCCAAGCAATTATATACACAAGTACAGGAAACTGAAAAGGAAAGTGACAAAGGATTCCTTATTCTAAGGAATTGTAGAGATTACACCCAAAATTAAGCACAGTCACATGAATAATCTTGATTTAAGAAGGAAATTGATCCTATCTTTTTATGCCCCTACAAGATGGCGGTGCCATCAGTGACACTAATCTTGGATTGAAGCAAAGCAAAATAAGACTTAGCTAATGGTTTGGTGAGGACATCCACTAGTTGATCAATTGTGGAGACATTAGCTGCTTAAAGAGAAGCAGCTAAAACTTTTTTTCACACAAAATAGTAGTCAAAGGCGAGATGCTCCATTCATGAATGGAAGATTGGATTTACACACAAGCATGTGGCACTTATATTGTCACATAATAGACAAGATGGCCGATAGAGTTAAAGATATAGCTCACTAAGAAGACTTGTAATCCATGTCAATTCGACTGTTACTAAGCAACCGATCGATACTCGACTTTAGTAGAAGATCCGGCAATTGTCTGTCGTTTTTTAGAGCAGCAAGAAATCAGGTTGCCAACAAGAAAAATGATATATGCTGATAGGGAAGTGTTGTTATCTCGGTTTCCCACCTAATCAGAATCAGAATAAACTATTAAGGTGAGTTGCTAGTGATGTTAAAGGTAAAGATCATATCTAAGAGTATGTTTGAGATATTGAAGTAGATGTTTTGTTGTTATCCAATGAGTTTGATTCGGAGAGTGCATGTACTGGGCCAACTTGTTAATTGTATAGGAAATATCAAGGTGTGCAAGAGATAAATATTGCATACGTCTAATTAGGCTGCGATAGCGAGAGGCATCTGTTGTGCTCTGATACCACTTGTTGTGTTATGAAAGCATCATTTGTTGTGGTCCAATATCATTTGCGCGCAAAATGTGGAACTAATATGCACTAAATATTCACAGAAAAATAAAGAAAATGAGATTTAATGTAATTCGACAATAAAGTGTATGTCCATGAAAACAAGAGAGTAATTGTTTTACTAACGATTAATAGAGTATCAATTTGAGTAATGAAAGCTCACTTTCCAAGTACCCAAATATATCTAGTACTCTTATACACTCTTGAAGGGAACAATTTCTCCAAGACATACATTTATCTCATATCTCTAAAAATAGTGAGGAACTGAACTAAGTACCCAAGAAAACGCTCCCCCAAAGTTTCTAAGAGTTTACTTACAAACGCTTCATTTCTCTAGACTCTTTCATAGAGAACTTTCTCGCATTCTCTCGGAGAGCTTTTTACCTAAGCCCTCATACTTTTCATTTTGAGATTCATTCACCAAAAGAAATGGTTTGGTAATTATAGGAGAGCTTTACCATGCATGCACTTAATTATCACACTTAAAAGTCTTAGAAATCAGCAACCTATTTTCTTCATTTTTGACAAATGCTTGCATAAGCTCTAATTCCTCTAAATTGTCCATTTTTACGGTTATAGAATTAAAAAGCAATCCATGTGTTTTCATTTAAGTTTTCAATAATTTTTCACCTTGACTCAAATTTGTCCAAATCTAAGTTGACTACCAATGAACCATCATCCCTAAAGTAATCCTTTACTAAAGATCTGAAGTGGTTGTGACGATTCAACTACCTACATACTTAGCTACTAGACTAAGCCAACCGTAGTTTAAAATTTCTTAAAGGAAATATCCTCACAAATTGTCTCATACTCACATCAAAGAATCTATATAATTTCAAGTTAGTGAATTTTACCCAGATTTATAAACCATGGTTACTACTTCAGATATATCGAGCTTCTATACGCCATCATATCTATAAGAGTACCCTTAGCCCAAGCTTACAAAACATGAGCTATATCATCGTGCTTCACTTGAAGAAAACGACATGAAGAAGAGCTTAGGAGATAAAGGAGTACACACCGATTTAGTCCTTATTATTTATACCAAACCTTTCTAGTACCTTCCTCAAAATAGACCCTTCAGTCAACTATACACTCTCATTCTTCTTGTGATTACAAAATATCCAACCCAAGTATTCCAAGTCTTTCATTCAAACTTGAAAACCATTTGCTTCTTTAATTTCATCTCAATTCTTTAAAACTACAAGCCTTTCGTCGACATAGACTAACCAATGATTGAAAACCCTATCTTGCAGTTTTCTAAAGTAAACATACTAATCTTGTTCACTTCTTGGTGATTTCTGCCTTCAATCAAATCTTGTGTACCCTTATCTCTTGATTGCTTCAGTTTGTACAAAGATTTAACCATCCTACATACAAAATTCTCTCTTCAACAACTTTGAAGCCGTAAGACTGAGTCATTTTTATCTCCTCCTTCAAATCCCCATGTAAGAACACCGTCAAAATATCTAATTAAGCCAGCTCTAACTCATTTTTGAAAACTAAGGCAGTTTGGATACAAATGAAAATATTTTTCACGGCTGGAGAGAAAATACTTTCCTTCTGAGTAAATTGTTTTGTTATTGGCCTTACCTTATAACAAAGGGTTGCTTGTTTTAGAGATCATTGCTTCTTGGGGCAACCCTATTTATTGCCAATTAGGGATGGCAATTTTTCCCGATGGGATGGGATCCTGCAAGATCTCATCCCATCTGGGACTGGATTGGGACATATTTTTGTCCCATAAAAAAATTTAGGGACGAAAGTGGGATTGACAAATTCCGTCCCATCCCGTCTCATTGCCGATTAAAAATGAAAATTTTACCGATTGGGATGGGATCCCGCAGGATCCCATCTATTTTGGGACGGGATTGAGACATATTTTTATCCCAAAAAAAATATAGGGACGGGACTGGGACGTTTTTTCATCCCATTTGCATATACGGGACAGGACTGGGATTGGTAAATCACATCTCATCCCGTCCCATTACCAACCCTATTACCAATAGGCCCCAATCCCTTACATAACTTTATGGGTTCCCAAGTTTGATATTGATAAAGAGACTTCACCTCTTAATCTATGGCTAACTTCTATTGATCACTTTCTCTATTTTATATTATTTCACTGCAAATGTTAGAGATGTCATCATCAGCAGCTGAAAGTGCATAGGCTATCACCATGTAAGCTATCTAGGTTCTTTTTCTTAGTCTCTTTATTGTTATCATCTTTATCTACATCATTACTTGTTTCTTTTTCTTTTAAGATATCAATAGAAACATCTTCTTTACCTCTTGGTGTTACCTCCAACGTTGAACTCTTCTTCCAATGTAAAACTGTCTAGTCATATGGGATGCATCAAACTTCACCCCCTGCAATATCTCATTAGTCTTGTTCTTTACCTATTGAGAACTAGAAGCCTTCCACATTGATGCTTCATCAAAATTAACATCTTTATAATACACAAACTTCTTCTATTCAAGATCCAAGGCTTTGCCTCTGAATCCCACAAAGATAACATATGAAGGGAATCATAATATTATTCATGTTTTCTCGACCACATCTCCAGAAAAATTTTACCTTCAATTGCAGCAGAATATCAATTCGATTTCTAAGTGACTTGCGTAGCTTATGACTTTAGTCTAAAACCTATTATCTAAATTAGTATAAGATAAGATACACCATGCCTTCTCCAATAAGTTACAGTCCATACACTCAAGCACACAGACATGTCTTATCATGAAATTTCATTATAGATTTTCATTTTGGCATACTTGCAAGAATTTATTGTAAGTATGTCATCTTATATTGATATGCAATACTTTGATCTTTCTGCCAGGTTGAGTATCCACCAATTTTTTCATTTCACAAATATCTCCAAAATCACATCCTATATTTTTTTACCTGTCAAACATTACTAACAAAACTTCATTTTTTTCATGTTCTAATACCTTGCAAAACTTCATGCCTCATCTCAATTTGCAAAAGCTTCTCTCATTTATGTCTTTAATTGTAAATGCTATAGCTTCACGGTGTCACTATAAGCTAAAAGAATGTTCACATCATCACTTATAGCTCCCTTCTAAAAATACAAGTTGCAATGCCGACCCCTTTTGCAGAATCTTCAAGTCCATGTGTGAACTTCATTAGACTATCTTCAATAGTAATTTTGTAGCCTTAGCTTACAAAGCACTAACGAAATTAGATATTTCTTTGTAATATGAACATATTTAACTTTTTCCAACTTTAAGGGAAGTAGTTGGCTACATTAATAGCTATAAGGTTGTTCCGGTTTAGGGAGATGTTGGTAACTATTTGATTTGAAGAAGAAGCTGTTGAGTTTTCATTGGTCAGGGTGAAAGTATAAATAAATGACTAGGCCAAAGATCAATGACTCGCGTGAGTAGTAACTTTGATCTTATACCATATAAAGTCAGAGATAGAGATTGTGAAATGATTATTTCACTTTTGTAAAGCCAAGCAATTATATACACAAGTACATGAATCTAAAAAGGAACGTGATAGTCCAAGGAATTGCAAAGATTACTCCTAAAGTTAAGCACAATTTTATAAATTACCTAGATTTAAAGAACATATTGATTTTATCCTTTTCACCACTTAACCAAAGTGATTTTATGTTATACCCTACTAATTTAGCAATAGGAATAAATTGAAAAGTATTGATGGATAGGTGGAAATATTTTTTACATTCCATTCGGTGTAATACTCTAGAATAAGAAATAAAACTAACTTCATTTTAGATTGTGAAAATGTTCATGAATCTATTCTAACGAAAGCCACTGTTGAAGCATCAGAAGGACTCATCTATCTTGTAAGCTTAGTTGGAGTTACAGGAGCTCGTAATCTACAAGTGATCGAGTTCAAACACTTATTAAGGAAATTAAAGACTCAATAACTAAAATATTATTTAAAGGGTAGGCTATTCTAACCTAAATTTTTTTAACTTAAAATTTTGATATAAATCTTCAACTATTTATTTTAAGTAAGTCGATGGTAGATATTAAAAATTAAAGTAATATTTAATGATAGTTACTCATCCACCATTAGATTTATCAAAATCAATAGATCAAGACTTGTGTCAAAACCTTAAATAGAATATTTAAGCTAGAATCATCTAAACTTTATTCAAATATGACTACTGGGTTAAGATCTTGTTGACATATTAATAACATTTTCTCTTCGGCACATTATACGAAGAGGCTAGGCAATGTTTTGCTACTACCTCTTGCACACAAATGAAGTGTTATTCAAGAGTTTTTCACTTGGCCTTCCATCCATTCATTATTGGTCTCTTTAGGATAAGGGCTGCAAACAAGAAGATAAGAGATATTTGATAAGTAGATTCGCCTAATTTGATTTAAAAAAGTGGCTGCAAAAAATAATAAGGCATCTTAGGTTGTGCAAGTCTAATAAATTGTAATATGTCTATACTTAGTGAACTCCTTAATCTCTAGGCATAGTCCATAAATGTTTTATCCAAGCCATGTAAAAATTCTCTATATGCTTTACTTTATGCAATTCACTGTTTTTTAATAATTTTAATTTGGATGAACAGTAACTTGAAGAATGAAGTGAATAGTGGCTATGAAGAGTATTTTCAGAAAGCCAGTTTATTTTAATTAATTTAAGTTTCTAATAATTAGCCTATACTATAAAATAGATCTAAATTTTTTAATAGCTTTGATGTGACTTCTTCATCAATTGGGCGATTAATCCATCTCATCTATGGATGAATGCTAATACCTCACTTAGAATGGAAAGTTTGAAATTGTAGCTGGAAGTATATATACAGTTTTATTCATAATATGTTTAAACCTAGGATATATGATTGTCTAATCTCTATATTTTGATTTAAGATCCTAATTAGTAGAGCTGGCAAAATTTGACACGACTCGATTACCCGACACGAACACGACACCAATAAATGGGTATGGGTCGTCGAATTTAACACGATTATTAAATGGGTCGGGTCCGGGTCAACACGATTTTTTTTCGTGTCGGGTTAGGTTAAAATTCTTGACCCATTTACCCGATCAATGACCCGATTATATTTTCTATTTTAAAATAATTTACAAATTCTTGTCATCAAAACTCAAATATTGGAGATGATTTTCTTTATTATTTTTATTCTTTAAAAGGATGAATATAGTCACAATATTTTATTTATAAAATTGTAAATACATTTAAAGCTTTAATAATGTAAATGTATAAAATATTGGTAGACATGTATATTTTATAATATTGATATATAATCTTATTTACATATATATAATTAAAACCTCAATAGTGTGTGTAATATTTTAGTAGATATGTATATTTTATAATATCGATAAATTATGTATGTATGTATGGATGTATGTATGTATGTGCATACGTATGTATGACAATGTGTAAATATTTGATGTAACTTTTGTTTAATATATAGATATTAAGCGGGTTATTGGGTAACCCGATTATTTTTCCGTGTCGGGTTTGGGTCTCAATATTTTGACACGATTATTAAATGGGTCGGGTTTGGGTCGACCTAAATTTGACACGACATGAACACAACCCGATGACTCGTTTTGCCAGCTCTACTAATTAGTGTATATATTTTAGAAATATCTCAAGACACCTTTATAGTTAAATATGTTATATTTTTACCCTTATTTTTCTTTACTTTTACAATAATACCCTCAAACAATATTCTTGATATTAATTAATTTATCTATAAAAAACTTAATTAGTAAATTAACTAATAATCATTTATTAGTAAATTTTAATTAAGAAATTGACCAATAATCATTTTTTCAGCAAATTAACGAGTTAGTATGAAAAAGCTAGTATTTTTTGTACCCTCGCAATAATCTTGCTTATAATTATTTATAAATAAGTTAATATCAGCAAGCTTAAAGCAATGTACTATATCCTTGTAACAATCTTAGTAACAAGTATTTCTAAAAAAATAATTTTTTAAATTAACCCTAAAAGAAAAATAATAATGTAAAACTTATACTAACTTTTACTTTTAGGGCTAATTTGGTAAATTAGTATCTTTTTTATTAATAACCCTAAGAATATTGTTTTAAGATATTATTATAAAAGGAAATAGAAAGTAGGCATAAGAGTATAAGATATTACCAGTAAGGGTGTCTTGAGGGATTTTCTAAAGTATTGGAACTAAACGAACACTTAACTCAAAATATAAAAATTAAATAAATTGCCCACACCTCAATACGTGAATATTAAATAAATTGATAACATCTCTTAAATAACAAACTCTATCGCTCCCAAACTAAGCTAATGTACTAGTTAAATTAATAACTTCACTAAATATGAAAGATAATAATTTATTGAGTTGTGTTACTCATACCCCTGTAAAATTGTGATAAATCCCGTTTGTTAGCACACCACATAAAATCCTCCAATGTATATATATATATAAAGTTGGGACTAGAGGAGGTGATGTGGCATCACTATTTCTCATCTTCTTGTATTCTCTATTATCTAATAAATTGGTTGATATTAAAAAAATAATTACATTACAAAATATTAAAAATAAAAAATAATTATTAGATTATAAAAGATTACATGTCTCTTCATCTTTCTATTTAAATTCAATAATATGTAACTATTAATAATAATTAATTATAAGTCTTGAAATATTTATTTATTTTATTATGCCAACAATTAAACTTTAGTGGCTTAAATATATCAATTAATTAATATAGGAAGGAATGTTCCTTCATCTTCCCTCAACAATGCCATTAGGGTCTAATTTTAATGCTATAATCTCATATTTAATTATGCAACATTTTGTTTAGTGCTTTTTGGCTTCTTCAAACTCTATAAATATTAAGTATTTAAGATTTGTTGCATTATTATTTCTCATCTTTTAATATTCTCTATTATCTAATATATTGTTTGAGATTAAAAAATAATTACATTACAAAATATTAAAAATAGAAAATAATTAGTAGATTATAAAAGATTACATGTATCTTCTTCTTTCTATTTAAATTCAACAATATGTAACTATTAATAAAAAAATTAATTATAGTTTTGAAACATTTATTTATTTTATTAAGCCAGCAACTAAACTTTAGCTGTTTAAAATACATCATCTAATTAATATAGGAAGGAAGGTTCCTTCATCTTCCCTCACCAATGCCACTAGGACTTAATTTTAATGTCATAATCTCATATTTAATTATGCAACCTTTTATTTAGTGTCTTTTGGCTTCTTCAAACTTTATAAATATTAAGTATTTAAGATTTGTTATGTTTGAGTTTTTTATTTATTTAACCAACATCCTCTTTAGAAATGTTATTGTGTTTTTATTTTTTGACTTATTTAAATTTTTTGTATTGTGTGCTTCATGGAGTATTCTTTTCTTCATGAGTTAAAAAATGA
>NW_006262201.1:8420512-8438701 GCF_000493195.1 Citrus x clementina
ATTAAATTCTTTTTTTAAAGCGCATAAAGTGCGGTTCTATTTCCTAGTTAAAATAAAAAATAAAAACCCATGGTAGCTAGAAAATTTAATTTACTTGTGTGTACATCTATTTTAACTACAAAAATATGATTCAAGGGCAAGGCCTAGATCTACTGATTAATAAGTTAATAAGCAGTCCTATCAAAACCTAGATCTTAGTTCAAGTCTCATTTAGTGTGCGTGTGTGTCTAATTAGAAATTAAAAAAAAAAAACTTCATAAATGATGTGCAATGTCTACAAGTGAAAAATTATAAAGGCGGAATGATCTCTCATCTATTTTAAGGATCCTTCTACAATATTGCATGATATTGTACAAAATTGATAATGGGGTTATTATTTTACCATTGGCTTAATTAGTAGATAAATAAATAATCACTTAATAATTAGCAGATAATATTTCTAGTTGTTTGCAGTATGTATGTTTCATGAAAATAATTTTATTTTTAATTAATTTATTTATATTTTCTAAATCACCAATAAAATTGAATATTAAATATGCAAATATACTTTTTAATTTAGATGTGTACATAATAAATTTGAATTACCTCAACAACACATGTTAATAGTGATAATAAGATTAAAATCTAAGATTGAACTATGTTAATGTTAGAATACACATTTAAAAAAAAAAGAATACAAAAGTTTAGATAGTCTATACTTTAAAACTTATTTAACCGATTTGATTTCCTGTAAATTAAATATTTGTAATCAAAATATTATCCAAATACACATTTAATTTGTGAATCGTTAATTAAATCTAACCAAACATATTTACTTCACTATTTAATGATGTAATTTTTATAACAACATCATAAAATGACTCTATTTCAAAATAGTGATTGAAAATGAGTGTTTGAATCTTGTATTCATGTATGAATTCTTATTCACACATATAGACCAATTAAAACTATATTATAATTGTGTAAGTCCTAACTAGCTCAAAGATTAAATAAATGGCAGCGGCTAGCTTACAGATAATGTAGCTACAGCAATCTAAAAGTAATCACCCAACATAGAAATAGGGTCCGACTATGGTGTCCCTCTTACACCATACTCTCACTTTTTGTTATTTTCTTATCAGCTATTATGAACAATCAGATTTAATATTAAAGTAGTTTAATGGCTTAGATGGATTTAATACGTTATTAACAACACAATCCCTGTTGTTTACTTGCACATTAAAAATTGATAAAATTTTAATATTTAGATACATAACACCAAATCATTTTAAATTTTTGCACTTCAATCCGTTAGCTAGTTATTACTCTGAAGACTCATTTAACACACTCATTGAACAATTAATTCTTTCACTTTTAAACTTCAAAATTTTTCAGTTTATATTTGTGTATATGAAGATTAATTCTTTTTTTCCATCACCATAATTGCTCTCTTTTTTTTTTAATTATTATGATGAAACTAAGGGAGTTAATATTGGCTGATTCATTTATTTGTTTGTTTTACCAAATTTTTTAAAAAATTAATAGATTAAATTTACTATTTTATGCTCTTTGCCTTTAATCTAACATATTTTTTAACGATTTTGAGTGTAAATTGAGCATCGTCGAAATAAATCAATGAGAATTGATATTCGTCTATACAATAGGGGATAATTTGAATTTATCAATTCAATTAATAAATCTTCCTCGTGCTGATGATGTTTGATGAAAAAAAAAAAAAGGCTAATAATTGTAAGAATTGGTGAGTGATATGACAGATTCCATAATTTTAGCTGATTACAACGCCATGATTTTTGGTGCATTAGATATTACATTTTTTATTGGGGAGATTGGTTTGGAGGTATTGTTGGTAGTGATGGGCTATTTGAGGGCATCGGAACCTTCCGGTTTGGTTGGATATGGTGGTGTTATTCGTAATAGTAATGGGGAGGTGACGGCTGGGGGGAGTTGATCAAGTTGTTTAATATTGCTGAGGCTGAAGCATTGCATTTTAGCTTGCGACTCGTCGGTGAGATTGATTTGTCGCCATTAATAGTTGAGTTGAGTTCATTAATTTATTAATTAATTATTGCTATCTACACAAACATGGATTCTGAAATAAGTGCTTTGGGTGCAATATGTTGCTTTCGCGTTAAGTGCTTTTTGTACTCTTCTCAGTTCTCATTAATCGCCACTAATCAACATTCCACCTTCACATGTCTCTTCACAAACTCATAATCATTCACTTGACCGCAGTTTTAGCCTTATCCCCATTCTCACACACCGCAATCTATGCGCAAGGATTTTCCAGAGAGCAAATTTTCTATCATCTAATGGATTTTGCAACTATTCAATTCCAATTATTTTTGTTTTACTAGGCCGCATTCCAAGTCAATTCGAAGTCAATTTTTTTAATTATTTTCCACAAGATCTTGTGCATGGAGATGTAGACAACAGGCAAGATTTTGATTTTAGACCAAGTGGGTTTGTGGCTTTCGTTTCTGTTTTCATCTAGTCACTTCAAAATTGGTGGGGAGGTGAGAACATAAAACCCTTAAGAAACCTCTTTATTTATTTCATTTAATTTTTTTTGTCTGCCGTTGCATATATTAATTATTGACTACACGCATTTCACATCCATGCCATTTTTCCTCCCCCCCCCCAAAAAAAAAAATTAAATTTGCTTTTACATGTGGTCCTGTGGAGCCGACACGGTTTTAAGATTTGATGCTTTATACATACAAATTGTTTATTAATTTGTCGCATTGTGTATGTTTCATTTTCTTGACGGGCTTATTTTATTTTATTCATTTATTTGAATGAATTGGGAGTTGAAATGAAACTAATTTTGGAAAAATGTGAGATGCAGAACCTATTTCCTCGAGACTTAATTTTCAAGCTTGTCATATACCTAGAGTTTGTGATCAGGCATCTAATATTGTAGCTAAATATGTAATATTGGGAAGTATACATAATATTATTCATAATACAGCCAAATTTGAATATAATGAATGTTTGATAAACTAATAACATTACTTAAATAATAAACTCTTTCATTCCCAACTTAAGCTGTTGTACTAGTTAAATTAATAGCTTAGCTAAATGCATAAAATTATAATTTATTGAGTGGTGCACCTAATATCCCTATAAAATTGTCACAAATCCGTTTAGTTAACAGACCCCATAAAATCCTCTGAGGCGTTAAAAAAATTTAAAAAAAAAAAAAAACCCATATCAGATCGGCAGAAAATTTAATATATCTGTACACATCCCTATTTTAATGCTATAAGACCCTTTACTACATAAATCCAATGGAAATTAAATAAAGGCAGAATGATACTTTCATTTGTTTTAGAATTTGTTTTTAGCATTTAGATTCTTGATAAATTCTTTATATCTTATTTCATCCCTTGGATTTTGAAAAAACAAATTGAAAAAAGTACGTTATTGAAAAATAAATGTGACTTTTTAATTTACAAATTATATGAAACCTCAGCAAGTTAAAATAGTAAATTTATTTGTTAAATAACTGTATTTACTCTTCAACCATCCGTATTTTCTTCTACTAGTTTAACAACAAGACTAGAACAGGGTATTAAAAACTTATAAAAGCATAAGTGCTAAAAATAATTTTTACGAGTGGCTAAATTGCACAATATTCTACCGTAAATAATAATATTAAAAAGAAGAAGAAGAAGAAGAAAAAAAACCTCTTAAAATGCTAATCTTACAACATTGATGATAAACCCTTCGCTCATAACGGTTAAGAGTGCAATCATGGTAACATCCATTATCAAACACTAGCGTTTAGAGAAGCCAACAAAAAAGTACAAATTTATTGGAAAATGGAAGGGTAAATGTTTGTTTAGCTCTTACCTTATTTTTCAATTAAATGTTCATTTAGTTTTTATATTTTAAAGAGGTCTCAAGACACCTCTATTATTAAAAATGGTATATTTTTGTCTTTACTTTTTTCTTAACTTCTACAATAATATTCCTATAACAATATTAGAGACATCAATGAAAAGTAAATTTTGAGACATTAACAAAGAGTAAAATTCAAGATAAAATTGATGTAATATTTTTATTATTATTTTAATTGATGTAATATTTTTATTATTATTTTACTTTTAAGATTAATTTGGTAAATTAATAATTTTTTATTGATATTCTCAAGATTATAGCAAGAATGTTATTTTGAAAGGAAAAAAAATAAGGACAAAAAAGATATATTTTTTAATAAAAAGAGTATCTTGAGACATTTTCTAAAAGAGTAATGATATAGTCACAAACTCTTGTACAAATTTATTTTGTACAAACTGATGTGATATTAATTCATTGGTTGAATGAAAATATAAAATAATAAAAACAAATCATGTGAGCCAAGTGATATTTAATTCAACCAATCTTATTATGCCACATCAGTTTGTACAAAATAAATTTGTACAAGAGTTTGTGGCTATATCATTACTCTTTCTAAAATATATTGTTTAAATAAATACTTTATTTAAAATATAAGAATTAAACAAAGTATTTACTTGATAAAGATGGGCTAACAATAACCATGAAAATTGATACGTGATAAAGTAGGAGTTCGAATAAATGTACTGAAGGAAATCGCAGAATACCAGAAAATAGATGACTATTGGGCTTGTAGTTAATGGGCTTGGGCTAGTTAACAAAATGAAATATCCGTTTCGATTTTAGTGACGTTTATAGTATCCAATGTGCATTAAAAAAATTTAAAATGTGAGTTTTTATGTATTTTTTATGGTACCCCTACTAGAAAATAATTATAGATATATATATAAAATATGTGTAGTTTATTTATGTGAAAAATACTTTAATAGTAAGAAATGAATTTTATATACTTTTGAAATTTGAAAATAAATTCTGTTATAGATAATTGATTCCGTAAAAGAATTTTTCTTTTTAACTCAGTCCTATTTAGTTATCATAACTTACATCCAATAATAATACTGAAGTTCCAAATCCCGGCCATTACCCCATCAATTAAATCTCAAATGCAGATGCTCATTTAGTGGTGCTTTTACTAGTTGGTAAGCGAAATGAACTATAATAAGAATTGGTAAGAATCAGAATGGAGAATAGGATCAAAATAAATTATTTGTGAACTGTAAAAATTAGAATTAAAATGAATTAATTTCTTATTGATGTGTTTATTTTATCTTAAAATCAGAATGAATTGTTTTATATTTGTTCAAATGCCTTTAGTTCATTATTGTCATTGTTATTATTTATTATAATAATTATGATTATTATTATTTTTTCTATTGTTATTAAAAATTATCATCGATAATAATAATAACAACAACACAAGAACAAAAATTACATTCTTTTTTACTAATTTGCAAGGGGCTGCTGGACAATCAACAAACAGCAACGAAGTTTGGAGAGCAACAGTGACTATCAATGGGTATTGCATACAGCCGATGACGATTAGCGGTGCGAGGTCGACGATCTGCATCGGTGCAACTTCTACGTTCAATGGGATCGACGAGCGACGATGTTGCTCAACAATCTGCTTTGCTGCTTTTACAACGGCATGTGACGGTCATGGCTTCTGGTTCTCATCAAGGAGGCTGCCAATCAATGATACATG
The DNA here is from genome assembly GCF_000493195.1 of Citrus x clementina. Lineage (NCBI taxonomy): Eukaryota > Viridiplantae > Streptophyta > Magnoliopsida > Sapindales > Rutaceae > Citrus > Citrus x clementina. The sequence continues at coordinate 8,426,112 of NW_006262201.1, forward strand.
TTGTGTTGTTTTTTTTTTTTTTTTTAGTTGAGGATAAAATTAGGTTTATGAATTTTATTTTTTATTTTTGTGGGGGGAGGGGGCACAAAAAACATCAATTCTGGAAATGGGAGTCTAGTTCCTAAACTCCCCTCACAAATCAAACTCCCATTCCTTAATCCCATGTTGCTATCGGCCTCCCTCAAATGATTTTGATTTCCATCTTTATTTTATAAAGTAAACACAATTAATTATTTCGATCCTGAATTCTAATACTCAATTGAGAAAGAAAACACCTATATTTAGTTGAAAGAAATGGTAGGAGAGGAGAAAAATGGAAAGGAAAAGGAGGAACAAAAGATGAGTGAAAAAGAAGATCAATCTCATTTTTCTTATTAGATCAAACACGAAATTCATGTTTCTTCCCTTATTTCTTTTCCCTCTCCTTGTTTCCTCTCCTCTCTTCTACTCTCCATATATTTTTTTTCAAACCAAACATACCAAAAGACATAGAGCAAAGGAATTGGATTATTTCGTGAAGGATGGATGGCACGTGGGAATTAAAAGTATTTTAGTGATTGGGCAGCTAACCTGTCATCTAGTATTAAAGGGAAGCAAGAATTAAAGAAGAACCATTTAAATGAACTCCGCAACAGAAATCGAGAAGTAGGAATAGTTGCCTAAGACTTACGAATTAAAATGAATAATGATGTATGTACTAAAAGAGTATTAAAACTAGTACAAAATTTATAATAGACAAAAAAAAAAGTTTGTCTTGAAATATTTTTTTTTATTCTATGGTGATTGTGTGCTATTTTTTTGTACTAATTTTTGTGCACCTATCACTATCCGCCATCGTAAGATTATTATGCATTTGTAATTTCCTTATACTAAGGCCATGTTTGGTTTAAAGAAAAGTAAGGAGAGGAAAAGAGTGGAATGGAGAGGAAGGGAGAAGAAAGGAGTGAAAGAGAATAGTGAAATTAAATTTCATTATTTGGTTTGACATAAAATTTGATAGGGAAATGAATTACAATTTTTTTCTTTTGATAAATTTATCATTTGCCTTAAATACTAAATTACCTATATTAATAATGAAATATAATTTGATATCAATACCAAACTTTTTTAACGTCAAAAAGTCCTAAAACAATTCATGATTTATATTTAATATAAAATATAAAATAATTTAATATACTAAACTATTTAATATATTTAATATGAAATATAATTTAATATAAATAAAATGCGGTCAACGGCGGCTTTCTAGCGAAATTCCGGCAACCTCCAGGGATGGTCTGAGGGTCCAACGACAGTCCGGTGGAGTTCCAATGACGTTTAATTTATATTTTTATATTTTCATATTAAATAAATAAATAAATTATTTTATTTATTTAATTAAATTTCTTAAATTATTCATTAAATTTAATTAATATATAATTATTTATAATATTAAATTGATAAAATAAAATAATAAATAATTATTATTAATGGCATTAAACAAATTAAAATGTTGAAGGGTAATTTTGGAAGCTTTGGTTTCCAACATAAGAGGAATTTGAATTTTTCACTCCTTGGTGTGAAATTCAAATTCTACATTATAATGGATATTAAATTCTAATGGAAATTAAATTCTTTTATATTTTGTGCAACCAAACAATGGAAATAAAAATAAATTTTAAATTATTTTCCTCTTCTCCATTCTCTCCTCCCAACCACACATCAACTTAGTTTAAGGATGATACTTTACTCAATAAAACCGTCATAATTTTTTATTAAGGCCATATTAGATGTATGTATATTAGCATTCCATTGACAATAGCTTTTTATACTTTTCCAATTCTTCTATCTTCTTTCTAATATCTTCAGGCCATTTTCGCATTCTATACAACTTATATCTTTTTCTACTTTCAATATGTCTTCTAAAAATGTATATTTGTTTGTACTGGCATCCTCATTAGTTCCATCATAAAGTGTTCATTATTAAGTAATTTCCCATATGAATATAGATTAATCCAATTGTTACAATTAGAGTCGAGTCAACTTGCACGAGAAATATTACAGTTGAATTTGGCGTGTATCTTTGTGGAATCAAAGACCTGGGCAAAAGTATAAAGAAAAAATTATAAAACATATGAACATGATGAATACATAATGACTCTGGAAATAAGAGACAAAATAAATATAGCATGCTATTTTCTAAATCCTTCTACTTTACCACTTGGTCTATGGTTCCATTTTCTTTAAGGTACTGCTCTAATAGAAAAACACACACAAAAGATTAATTAATTTTTTTTGGGAAAAAAAATACTTTAGAACTTTTGACTTTTTTAATGAAAGTATGCAACTTCTTTGGACAAAAATACAGGTAAAAAAAATTCATCCAAGTTCTTTGATATAAACGTTGAAAAATGAAATACAAATATTGTATAATACGTAAAATTAAAAAAAAAAATTGGAGGGAATTCCACGAGAGCTTCAAAAAGCAGACAGAAGCAGTTGTGAGCATGTGGGCAGGTCGTGTGCATTTGGTGAAGCAGCGGTTCCCATGCAACCGAAAGTGAGCTTTATTTAGTAAACCACATGCATTGACAAAACAAGACTCAATAAACAAAGAAACACGAACATGAAAATAAATATTTATTTATTTCATAAAATGATAATAAAGATTCCCCTTAATTTGAAAATTAATTTCCCATAAACCTTTCTTTTTCTTAATAAATTTTGAGCCTGTGTATGGTTGTGAGACCATTTCCAATAATTATTTCGTTAACCTAGTTGTAGGTGTCCTCTTTCCTTATATTATTTAAAAACATGAACAAGAAAACAGCCAGCATGTTCCTATTCATCTTCCGCATTTCCTGGATCCTTCACTCTGTTCACTTCAACTTTGCTCCACTTGGGTTCTTCTCCATTTTCTCGAGAAACTACTCTGTTTTCCCAAGAAAGTGACATTGCCGTTGATGGGGTGTTGTTGTTAGTGTTAATGGAGATGAGAGAAATGGAGGAGGTGTTAATAAGGCAAGGAAGGTCTCTACCGGAGACTCCAACCTACACTGTTGCTTCAGTTATCACAGTGTTAATTTTTGTTTGTTTTCTTGTTCAACGGGCAATTTACAGATTTGGAAAGGTATGCTTTGTTCCTCAGAAAATGTCGGAAAGAAAATCAACCTTTCCTTCATATGTATATTTAATTTTGTTCAAACCCACATTATTAATTTTGCTTAGCTGCACACATAGTTTATGCGTACATTCATGTATTTTACTCAGAAAACGAGAGTAAAAATGTAAAAATAATTTTGTGTCAATTTTTTTTCCCTCCTGCTTGGTTCTTGAGAAAATGGGGAAGAGACTAAAGTTTAAGAATCTTGCTATTTTTGGCATTTGGATCCACATGTTAGTTATTACAGTTAAGCTTCAGAAGGTTCCAATTTCCAAGGATAAAGATTTTGTTGCTGATAAGATACAAAGGGAATTGCAAGAAACTGCGTTTAGAATCTTGGCAAGTCTGTAATATTACTCTGGTTGGTTGCCTAGAAAATGTTTTAAAAAGAAAGGTTTTTTTTTTTTAATTGAACTTAATTTTTGTTATTATTATTATTATTATTATTAGGGACCCGCAAAGCAATCTGGCCCAAGAGTTGTAAGTTTTAAGTAAACGAGCTAGGTGCATCTTTCTCATCTTCTTTTAATTTCGGACCCACAGCACAATATGGTGTTTCTCATGTTAGTTACAAAAAAATTGGAACAGAGTTTGCAATCACTCTCTGTTTGTTGTCCAAGAAAGTTATGGAAAATTGAAGAAACAATGTGATCTACTGTGGCTTGTTCACTTCGTTAAATCAGTGTGATAAAATTGGGAAGTGAACAGGTACTCTTGCTCCATTGATTGCTCAAATATCAGTATAAAAAAAAATGACATAGCTTTAATTTTTGCCCCTTTATGGAGAATGTGACATTGACATAACTAGTATGCATAGTTAAATCAGTTTCAAAAGGTTGAGATGATAACATTTTCATTTTCTTGCTCTATTGTTAAATGCGAAACACAATTGCCTTTTCATTTTGCTTTCTTTGCTCTCTTCATAATTGGAGAAATAATCTGATTTTTATGTTTATTTTTTTGTAGTGGTTGAAGATGACAAGGAGGAAGGCTCTGTTTGCTTCCTTGGAGAAGATTAAAGAAGGTGAGTTGCAATTTGTTAATGCCAGGACTCGTGACCTAGGACATTAAAGATGATTTAATTTTTGTTCGTTTTTTATTCGTTTTGTATTTCAATCCAAATGTTCGCATTCAATCTTCTTGTTCATGCAGTGTTGTAGAATTGTATTGAGGTACTTGAACTTTATTAGTGATATGTCATCAGGGTTTTAATTTATGAAACTTTTTGCTCTTTGTTTTGTCCCAATGATAGAGCTGATGCTGCTTGGTCTTATATCATTGTTGTTGGCGCAATGGGCTCGATGGATATCTGAGATTTGTGTAAATTCATCTCTTTTCAGCAGTAAATTCTACACATGTTCTGAAGATGACAATGGCATCCATCAGAAAATGTTGTCTAAAAGTTCCTTCTTATTTCTGAATGAGTCTGATGTTCCTCCAAGGGGAATAATAAACAATCATAAATCTCATCAATGTGGCGAGGTAACTTTCATCTCTTTACAATTTGAACTTAATTGGCATTACATTAGGTGAATTGTCTGTCATAACACTTTTCGCCAATTGAAGGGTCGTGAACCATTTGTTTCCCTCGAGGGTCTTGAGCAGCTTCACCGATTTTTGTTTGTTCTTGGTATCACTCATGTTCTGTACAGTTGCTTGGCCGTCGGTCTGGCCATGAGCAAGGTGAATTCATCTCTCTGATTCAGTTTACTGGCTTATTAGCAATTTTTAAAATGTCAGTTTCCTTTTTGAGCTTGTAAATACTGACATTTGGTGTTCCTAACTGCTTTAAGGGGTTGCTTATATATACATATCTATATGGAAAACGCAAAATTGAAAGACAAAAAGTATTATTAAAATGATTTAAGTTCATGCTTGTTGTAATAAACCAATTGGATTTGAGGTTAAGCATGTGTGGAGCTCTTTTTTGCACATTGTTCTGTTATCTAACAGTTTCTTATGGCATTTCTTTGTAGATTTATAGTTGGAGGAAATGGGAAAACCAAGCAAGAATAAGTGCAGTAGCTGATTCAAATATGCAAGGTATGCACATTAGAATTGGTTTTGAAATTTTATTAAAATGATATAATTCTCAGTGACAGTTACTGCCTCTTGTGGCAAGAACCTTACCAAATGCATTCACATATTCAATTTTTTCAATTGTCGTCCTTTCTTTTCTCTTTTCCTTTTCTTTTATAGGAAACAGATTCAAAAGGTATTAATGGAAGGGGGAACTAATTATTCACCTTTTGTATTCTTGATTATACTTTAATTAGCAAAGAAAAACAAGGTGATGCGCCGACAGACCACCTTTGTCTTCCATCACACATCTCACCCATGGAGCAGGAGTCCTGTTCTCATTTGGATGGTAAAACTTCTAACTTTTTGCATTATGTATTTGCATTAATACTGCTGAATCACCTTTCCTAATCTTCTGGTATTAGAGACATCCACCTTTTCTCTGTAAGATACAAGACATGAAGATGTGTTCTCTCATGGGATATATTGCAAGGACTGATTGGCTGTCGTGTTATAATTTTGCTTCCCAGTGTGTTTCGATAACCGATATAATAGGTCTAGAGTAATGAAAAGAACAAGGCATTTTGCTCCTTCTATGAATTCCTATTTCGCTCTACTTTTGAGTATTCGTCTAGTATTTCATTGATAGAGTTCAAAATTGTACGGTCACATTTATTTTGGGTTATTATGGTGCAGCTTTGCTTTCTACGACAATTTAAAAGCTCAATACGGAAGTCAGACTACTTGGCGCTGCGTTTAGGCTTCCTCACTGTGGGTACCTAATATTATTGCTGATATCTCATGGACAAGTTCTGATATCTTCACTGAGAAGCACTTAGATGATATTTTGTAGATGGAAACATATTCTGCTGGTTTTGATGCATTCTTGCTTGTTGGCAATGGTAGAACATTTTGCAATTTTCATATTAGAGCTTAAGATCTATTGGCAATTTAACATGGTCTAATAGCCAACTTTGATCAATAAGGCATGTTTTTGAATTCCTTCTATTGTGTTAATTAAAATGTAGCAAGCCATGTTTGTGTTTGAGGTTTTGCCTGCTGGGTCCTTGGCTATTAGTTCTTGTGAGTCTACATTTTCCTCAAGCAATTTCATTCTAGTGTCTCTCTGTCATTGATTGATCATCAATATTGTCAACCAATAGGATTCATATACTGAAATTACATTGCATTAACCTGATTTTAACTTTTCAGAAGCACAAACTTCCACTTTCTTACAATTTCCATAACTACATAGTTCGAAGCATGGAAGATGAATTTCACGGCATCCTGGGGATTAGGTATGTACTCATCCAATTGTAATGCAAATTCTGGATGTTGTCTTTATGTGATTCTCGGTACCTTGATTATAAAAGATTCTGGCATCTATTGTAGCTGTAGATGAGCAAACACATTTACACACACTTACTTGAGTGGAAGAGACTGTAAAATAATCTATCTGCAACTGTTCAATTTAGGGCAAACAAGTTTTTTTTTTTTTCTTCACATTACGTTTGAAATTCTGGATATAGATTATTTTAAAGTATCGGGAAGCAGAGTAAGTTTAAGCTAGACTATTTTCAATTTTTGCAGCTATCCACTTTGGGGTTATGCTATATTGTGCATCTTCGTAAATATTCATGGTAAATTTTTTGACATTCATAATGTAAATATAGATGTCTATATATAATTCTTTGAAGCTTTTTTCCATGGGTTAAAGAAGTGGTTAATTTGTTGCAGGTCTAAATATTTATTTCTGGCTATCTTTCATCCCTGCAATTGTAGGTATACTCATATCTCTTGTGTCATGTTTCCCATATAAAGAGGTTTCTTCATAATAATTCCACGAATACTTGTGTACATGTCACAGCTTGTAATGGTGGTCGGGACAAAGCTTCAGCATGTTGTCTCCTCATTGGCGCTAGAGATTATGGAACAAACAGGCCCATCTGTTGGGACTCAAGTGAAGCCCCGCGATGACCTGTTTTGGTTTAGAAAACCAGAGATATTGTTACGGTTGATACAATTTATTATATTTCAGGTGATACTTCATGCACTATACATACTTGAAGTTCAGATTATCTCATCCAAATATCATAGTAATCCTTGCTATCTTCCTTGTTCATGCAGAATGCCTTCGAGATGGCAACATTCATATGGTCCTTGGTAATTCAATTTTATCCTGTCTCTTTGTGCTTGTTATCAAAATATATTGAACATAAGACTTGATAGCAAAAATGATTCAAGGATTGTTTGATTCCATGATCAGTTATTAAGTGTTGTATACATTATTCGCTGTTTCGGACCGTGCAAGTGTCATAAACTCCTTTCTTTCTGTATGTTTAGTGGGGATTTCAGGACAGGTCATGCTTCATGAAAAACCATTACATGATCATTATTCGGCTAACTTGTGGGTAAGCTTCTTTTATTATGATAATTTTCAGGTTCTTCTGTTAACCTGGCTCTGTTGCTTATACATCTAATCCAAATATGAATTCTGACGGTTAGTATCATGGTCTCCTTGTGATGTTAACTTGTCATTTAGTATGAAGCAAATGCAATAATATGATGATTGTTATTTCAATAACAGTATTTAGCTCCTTGTAGTTTGATGTTTATGTCGAGGTCCTCCAACTTGTTCATTTGTCAGATGCTCTGTATTCGATCTCGTTAACACCCATATTTGGAAGAACATATTTTTCTACAAATTCTTAGATATAGCTATGTAATTCGATCAATTTACGAGAGTAACATTCTGTCATGTATAATTTATTAGTCTCGGTTTGTAGATAGAGCAGAATATTGCCATTGTATCAACTTATAATAATTTGGCGTTTAACACGATCACACATAACACCTCAGACATCGCATGGTATGACCAGAGGCGAAACTCCATATGGTCATTTTCCAGTCATCAAAGTTCGCTACATGTCCTCCGGACTTTTTCAAGTTTTTAAAATTCTGATAAAGTTTTGCTCCAATGTGGTAACTTGAATTGACCGGAAATGTAAACAGTAGATTGTGATCCCAAGCATGCAGTTTCTTGATTTACATTGTTTTGGTGCATGCAGGATCCTTGTTCAGTTCTGGTGTAGCTATAGCACTGTGCCTCTGAATGTGATTGTAACCAAGGTTTGCACAAAACTTTTTACAAATAGAACATAATACATATTGACTTAAGACTGTCAGCGGAGATAATTACTCATCAAATTAGACGTAAGGTTGCAATTTCTTTAAGGCAATTTCGGCAATATTTATTTTCTGAACTTTTCAGATGGGATCTCATTGGAAGAAAGCATTGGTTGCCGAAAGTGTGAGAGAGTCTCTACACAGCTGGTGTAAGAGAGTGAAAGAAAGGTCTAAACACGATGCATCACTGCACTCGCTTACCACTCGGTCGGTGTGTTCACTAGAATCAACAATTGATGAGAGGGATGAAATCACAGTAGCATCCGTCACCTTATCCCGAAGTTCTTCCCTAGAGTCACTGAATCAGATCACTATAACATCAACCGAACAGGCAGAATCCATTCTTCAAGCTTCAGTTGAACCCCAAGGGGAATTATCAATTCGTGTGGAAAAATACTTATCCGAAACTTTGAACAACATAGAATCACAGCCTCCCATTACTGATGAAGAAGATAATACAGGCAATGGGGGGGAAGGACATGTTGAGACTTTAGCTGATTTGTTTCAAAAGACCTGAAATATATCATCTTCTTTGTCCTCTGGGTTCCACTTAGTTTTTGAATTTTGGTATCCTTGTTAAGTAAGCTTCGTTTACAGCATAAAAGAATGTGGTGTAGTCTAAATTTAATATCTTGTTATGTTAGGGTCCTGAACAAGATACACTAATTGAGAACATTTGAACAATCAATCCACTTGTTTGAAAATACCGATGAAATACAACGAAAGATCCATTGTTCTTGCTTGACTCTTAATTATAGAACGGTACCATGTTCGGATGGGATGAGAAACCTCACCCTCTAGGTACGATGCGCATTCATGGCCGGTGCAATTACAACTTCTTTGCAACAAGAAATAAAAACACATTACAAGAATCATTCTCAAATTACTCAATATCCCTTTCAAAGCATTAAAATAATCAGACAAAACACAACACATAAAAGAGAAGATAATAATGAGATATCAAGAGCACATTATTAACCAGCGAGCTCCTCTTCCTTGTGAGTCTCTATAGTAACATCACTTGTTGGATAAGCAGCACAAGTGAGAACAAAACCTTCTCCCATTTGATCATCATCCAGAAAGCTTTGCTCCGACTGGTCAACGGTTCCAGACACAACTTTCCCAGTACAGGAAGAGCAAGCCCCAGCCCTGCATGAGTACGGAAGATCAAGCCCAGCTTCTTCAGCAGCATCAAGAATAAACGTGTCATCAGGACAGTTGATTTCTTCCTCTCCCCCAGGTGTAATGAGCTTGACTTTGTATGTAGCCATGGCTACAACACGGCCACCTCTGTTGGCTTTGAGGCCAAACATAGCCTGACCCATGTTAGGCATGGCTTTGAGGCTGGTCGCTGTAGGCTTGCTTCTGATGAATGAGGTGCTTACCATGGCGCTTGAGAGGGTGGCCATTGTTGTTGCTCTTGCTCAAGGAAGGGACAGTTGAGTTTTTGGTTTTGAGTATGACAAGATAAAGTGTGCTTGTGAAGAGCTTGTGTTGATAATGAGCCAACGGGTGGCTGGTAAAGAGAGATGAGATTATGTGGCAGGGAACTCTATCTGCCACGTGGCAGAATGTTGTGGCTTAGACTGTGGTTCTATTTCAAAACAAGATTCTTCGTTGCAACATTCGGATTCGAAATAGAGATATTAATTTTTTTTTACCTTAAATTTCATTCTAAATAATATATTATTTATTGATTAATTAATAATTCTTTATAAAATTAAAGTGATGTATTATCCTCATTAAATCAACTAATAAATACTATATTATTTAAGATAATCTTTTAGAATAAAAAATTTAAAATGTATAACACTATTTGTTGAATTCATATGCTACAAGGTCAATATTATCCTCGCGGAACCATGATTTTCATAAGAAATGCATAATTTGAAAAGGTCATGACATAAAAATTATAAAATAAAAGGGGCCAAAATATAAAATTTTGAAAATTTCAATTTCAATTCGGTTTGAGGGGTGGCGGTTCTTAATTATTTTTGTTAAGAAAAAGTACACATGCTCTCCTAATTTTAGGAAATAATTATGTAAATCCTTAAATTTTTAGTAGGGGACATCATATTTTTCTTTTAACTGTAATACCCCTTATAAATAATAACTAAAAATTTGACTTTAAATGTTTTTAATAAATACAAATATAATTTAAATAGTTTAATTTGTCTAGTAGACAAAAAATATAAGAATATTTTTAATAATATAAAATAATTTTTAAAATGTAAATCATCAAATTTATTTTAATAATATTTTTTATTTAGTATAAAAATTTAAATAAAAATTTGAGTTAAATAGATTTTAAATGTATTAATAATATTAAAATTATTTTATATAATGTTTAAAAATAATTTAAATTTTTATATATTTATTTTAATATCAGGTATTCAATTATATAAAATTTAATTTAATATAAAATAAGATTGCAAAGTACTAAAATATTTTTTAAATATTGAAATTTTTTTAAAATATATGTATTGTTACATATATTTTTATATTATATTTCTTTTATTAAAAAAATTATAGTCAATTTTTTGGGTTAATAGAGTGAAAGTGTATTATAGTTGAAAGAGGGTCTTAGTGTCTCTTATTGTAAATTTGAGATTTATATGGCTATTTTTCCAAACTTTAAGATTATAGTTGTCTTTGTCTCTTGTTGTTATTTTTATTTTGTTTGAGAAATCCTATTTTTATTTAATCTAATAGTAACCCAATCTCTTTCCCACTCATCTTTTTAAAAAACAAAAAGGGAAAAAAATCATCCTTTTAATTAAATGGCATGTCACATTAAGAGCATTAAAATGGAGATAACATGAGATTAAATTTTGGCAAGGTAGTCCTACATTAAAAAAAAAAAAAAATGTATTTCCAAAATAGTAATTAGCTTATGTTATATATATGTCAGTTTGAGTTGATGATACATCATCACTTGGAAGGTAAGTTAAACTTGTTAGTTTATGGACAGCACTGTTTGTTAAGCTTCATTTAGAACCAATCCTGATCCGATTCGGAGATGACTATGGCTTCCGGGCCTGCTCAATAACAATCTGCTGAATGCTATCCATCAAGTTGAAAGCTTGAGACCCACATACACAAGCTTCCTTGGGTGTTGGTGTGCCCACTAATTCCTGTGTTGTAATTTTAGATGGTGAGGTTGAGTGCGATGAACCACTTCGATTAGATAAGAGGGTCTAATTGTGTATGTTGATTTTGGTACCAACTGGGCAGTGCAATGCTATTGAAACTATGCTTAAAAACTGGATTCACATATTGCACATAACTCCATAAATGCTTCAACTTCATGGAGTGAACAAGTGACCCGCAAGATTAGATTATTGGCTTGTTTACATAAGAGAAGCTACAACAACCTCACTATCTATTACTAGATGAAAATACCACATTCATATCCTTGGAAGAAGAAGCACAGGCACCTAGCTTTGAAGAGTTGTAATAAAAGCACTTTTTAACTCGAGCTCAAGCACTTTCTTACAACATTTACTTACAAGAATCCGCTTTTATAAATCTTATTTAATACTTATTTAGTATGACTTATTTAATAATCATAAATATTTATTTAACCTCATAAGTTCTTTTTAAAATTTTGATTATTATTTAGTTATTTTTTAAGTAGAACTTTTGAATATTAAATAACTTAATTTGCCTCTATTATCAAAAATTTAAATTTTGAACTTTTAAGTGTAGAGGTAGAAAAAACTTTTTTAAAATGTTAAAACATTTAAAATATTATTTACTTGTTTCAAAATCTTATTTAATTCCTTTCATGACATAATTTTAAAAAATTTAACTATTAAAATAATTTTATAATTCTCAATAAAAACTCTCGAATTAAATTTTTTTGATAAAAACTCTATTTATAAAAGTTATACTAATTAAAATTCGGATTAAATAAACTTTATTTAAAAAATTATACCAAATACAGCGTTATTATAAATGCTTCACTAAAAAAAAAAAAAAAAAAAAAAAAACTCAACTGCATTGTGCCGTGTTTAATATTATTTCATCAGGTAAAATTGATGCAAGAAGTTTGGGTTAAAATACTGTTTATGATATTTTTCGGGAAAACTAAGGGTTATTTTCCCATAATCTTACACATTGAATTTAACCCCCTATAACCAGTAGACAACGAGATTTCATAAAAAATGATTCTTTTTTTATTTTTGGAAGCCTACAATACTTCCTTTGTGCCCGAAATGGAATCATAAAGAAAACCCCCTTT
>NW_006262201.1:8438801-8451145 GCF_000493195.1 Citrus x clementina
TGGCCATCGTATTGCCTGGTTTTGTGACAGCAAATGGAAGTACAGAGCAAAATCCCCCTTTTCATATTACTCATTCAAGAAAGCACGTCAATATTTCAACATTCCCCTTACAAGGCACTAAATTACCAAACCATACACAAGATTAATAATAATAATATCAAGATTCTCCATGTTATATTAAAGCGCCGCATAATTAAGACATTTCTTCATCCTTGTGTGTCTCAACAGTAACATCACTTGTAGGATAAGCAACACAAGTGAGAACATAACCTGCATCTACTTGATCATCCTCAAGAAAGCTTCCATCTGACTGGTCAACACTACCTGAGACAACTTTCCCAGCACAAGTAGAGCAAGAACCAGCCCTGCATGAATATGGGAGTCCCAGCACAACTTTCCCAGCACAAGGTCTGCCACGTGGCTTACCCTTATGGTTTACATTATCATTTTTATTAGGGAAAATGACATTCAACCCCCAACGTTTAGTAAAAAGGATAAAAAATCCTTCAACGTTTTAAAAAAAATTTATAATCCATTTTCCGTTAACAAACACTGTTTGTTTTAACAGTAAATTTATTTTTAATTTTTAATTACTATTATACCCTTATAATAAAAAAATTAATATATTAATTTGAGATATATCACAATTAATAATTTTTTAAAAACTTAAAATTGAGATACAATTATTTTTTTACCAAAATTATTTATTATAAATTATACCTTTCTAACAATAATAATATCGTTTTGATTCCTCAAAGAAAAAGGGTTTAATCAAATTTCGTTTTATTAATAATAATCACATATGAAAGGTTTGATCATTAGAAAGGTATAATTTATAGCAAATAATTTGGGCAAAAATGTAATTGTATCTCAATTTTTAGTTTTAAAAAAATTATTAATTGTGACATGTCTCAAATCAATATATTAATTTATATTTATTATAAGGGTATAATAGTAATTAAAAATTAAAAATAAATTTATTGTTAAAACAAACAATGTTTATTAACAGAAAGAGAATTATAAGTCTTTTTTAAAACGTTGAGGAATTTTTTGTCCCTTTTCCTAAACGTTGAGGGGTTGAATGTCCTTTTCCCTTTTTATTATCACCGAGCGGAGATAGAGGGAGAGTTTCAACAATTTATTGGTGAATGTGGCTGCCACAAGCGCACAATCTTGTGATGAAGGATTTTGGCTGCACTGTATTCAGTAAAAGTGTGACAAAACAAGACTTTCTAATCAGAAAAAAATTGAGGTAGTAATTAGAAAAGAAATTTTCATTTTAGCTTGCAGGGTTCTTGCTTACCACACAATTAGAGTGCTACAGACACAAATGCATAAACGTCATCTGTCTCTAGTCATCTACTTCTCTAGATTGACCAATTATTGTCAATTGAATTGCCCCAGAGAAGGGTGAAGCAACTAGAACCGCTAGGTTGAGGCAAACGCTTGTCACAAAACACACCACAAAATTACACTTCAGCCAAAACATTTCGACCTTATTTGTCAAGGACAATGATGGGTTCAGTAATACTCCAGTTAGTGAAAGGTGATTCATTGGCTTCCACCAAGAAAATGGCCACCACATTCCGAAAATTTGACCAAGGTTGTATACTTCGCCACAAATACTCAGTGGATTGGGACAAAAATTGAGCACATACGCAAATTATAGATGGAATCATGGAAACAATCAGTATCCACATAATTTTTTGAACACAAAATTCATTTCTTCGAGTCCCTTCCCCTCATAAGTTCATTCTCCAGAAATATGCAAACAAGACAAATTCAAGGGGAAATTAGACACCGGTCCTTACACGGGGCAACTATATGTGAAGGGAAAGAAGAAAAAGGGAAAAAAATAAAAATAAAGATAAAAATAAAAATAAAAAGATTGCTGTTCCTAATATTTTGTAAGCTTCCCATATTATAAAAACAATCTCTGACTTCTAACTTAAGGCTTAGGCTTTCACTCCCAGCCGGGGAAAATATTAGAAAAATTTCAGGGCTCCTCATAATCTTGAGAAAGAACACATCCCCATCCTCTATCCCTGTGATTTTCATCTGCAGATACTGGAAGGTCCCCCATATACTGACCCAAGGCTTCCTCTCTAAATTTTATTGCCTCAGCCAAAAATTCTCAGGTAAGCACACTCAGGTCAGTTTTTCCTTGGTAACGTTCTAGTCACACTTGATGTTTCTATAAATCCTCCTCACAAACAAATTAGAGCCGAGATAACCAACAGCTCCTGCACATTTAAAGAGCGTGACCAAACCATGAGAATCAGAAAAGGAATTCAAGTTTATTGGTTCAGAAAAGAATTTAAAAATTTTCCCCTACAACTTTTCAATCCAAATGTGATATGAATAAAAGATAATAATAAATAAATAAAACACTTACCACAGAGGATTCCTAAACCAAGACAAAACATCAAAGTGTAGCCAAAATAGAAGCTAGTCTGGAAGAAGCCTGACATCTTAGTCTTCACATAGTAGTAATATATTGAGTACAAATACACATAGACAGCCGTTGAGGCAGCAGAGAAGAATGATGTCCATTGCCAGTGATAATTCTCAGCATTTAGCAGGAAATATGTTCCCACAATTGTGACACAAACAGTCACAATGATGAGAATCACAAAAACCAACAGCATGAACCCATACACATAGTAGACCTGCCAAGAACAAAGGAAGAACAAATATTTTATGTCTAACTCTACTTCAAATAGCATCATCTGCACTTGTTAAGCTCCATTCTCACCAGGAATTTATAATTATCCATGCCCAACTCAAATCTGTGATACAAAAGACATGTAGCTATTTGTGAAATACATAAACAGGCTTTCTTTTCTAAACAGACCATCACCTTCATAGTTATCCAAGTAGGAAAATTAAAAACAATGGGACTTCAGCTGCCACTAAGTAATTGATACAGTATTTAAGTCAGTCAAATTGCTTTCTAACCTTTCCAACTCTAGACATAGAAACAAAATGCTAAAAAAATATTGAAAGAATCCCACTTCTTTGCACTCTTTCCTTTTCCTTTCTTCATTTTGTTCCCTTTGAAATTTAAAAAGCTGGCAATGACATTTCAAATAACGAGATTGACACTGTTATTTCATTTCTGCAATTAGACAGGTAAAACATTGACACCCAAGGCAAGGTTCCGATTGGTTTTTACATACTGTCAAGTAAAACCGCTCAAGAGAGCTCATATGACGAATTATTTGTTGTCTCGGTTTATAATGACAGTCCTTATCTGCATATCATCACTTTACCTCCAATTTTAACAGCAAATTAAGAAACATAAAATCCTAGCTATTGGATTATTTAATATTTCAATTTTCCCTTTTTTATTTTGAAGCTCCCAGACAGGAAGTACTGAAATTCACCTTGTAATTCCAAAAGGATGTGAAGACAAAATACATCTCAATGAATATACTGCCAAAAGGTAGCAGCCCTCCCATCATTGAGACCACAGAGGGTGTGAGATACCATTTCTTCTCAGGAATTGGGCGAGGAATGGTCTTCACTCGGCATGGGTTATTTGGAGCACCACTCCAATTTCTTCCAACAACTGTGCCAAGAAGTGCCAGAGGGAAAGAAATGAAAGCCCAAATTACAAAGACAACCACCATTGTGCCAAAGGGAATAGCAGCTAGAGATCCGTAGAATATAGCAATTGTGTTCAATAAGAACCCAATCCCAAAGACCATAAATGGAAAAAGGGATGCTGTGAGGATCATAGACTTTATCCAGTTTTTGCCTGATAAAACAAGGGAGAACCATAAAAAACCAAGACAAACAAGGGGGAAAAAAGAGAGAGAGATTGGATCAAGTCATACCCCCATTGCGTGAGTACATCCCACCACTCACATAACCAGAAATGAAAGATGTAAGAGCATAACATACTATGAAAGTAGTCACAATGGCTCCTCTCCTGAAACCACAGATAATAATTATGAGGAGAAATAGACCAAATAGATTTAATTTAGTGAATCACACCATGTGCTACAACCTACAATTAAAAATGCATTTTTCTGCACAAAAGTGGAGTGGGTGTTAAGGCTGAAGACACATGCTAGGCATCTACAAACCCTTCACTAAAGCTATAAATATATTACAAAGCATAGCATGCAGAATAATTGAAGAAAATGTTCAACGGGGGGAGAGAAAATAACAATTATATGTTTGTAGACTAAATACACATGTTATTTCGAAATCATAACGATATAAGCATCAACGAAACATACCCAATATACAAAGTTCCCACAATTGCCATCAGAATAACGAGTAGAACGAGCAATGCAAGCTGTGCACCAGTGCCTACAACAGCTGAAAGGACAACCAAATTATGAGGAGGCCGGAAAACATCCCCATGAACAAGTTTCCAACCAGATTCCTCACTCACATCTCTTTCCTGCGTACAGTAGACAAATAGTAAGCAGAAAATGAACTACTTAATTTTGTGTGTGTGTTTTTTTATTTTTAAAACATATTTAATGATGAAGGAAAAAAATGTTAGATCCATTTTGGGGACCAGTTGCCCTGAAGATCATCAAAGCAACCTATGGGAAAGCCAAAAAATGTACAAAATGCTTACACTTATAGTTGCATTTTATGCAACTCCTTTCTTCAGAAAGATATAAATGAATTAAGGATACAGAAACCAAAAAATTGAATATAGAAACAGGCCCAAGACTATTACCAAAGTCTCTAGATCATCATCTTCCCGTGCATACTTGGCATAATCATTTCTAAGAGTCCGCATCAATATCATTGATACCAAACCAGTGAGGAAGATAACCATCATGAAAGAATTGAAAATGGAGAACCAATGGATCTGCACATTGCAACATGCATTAACAAGGCAAAACTATAAGGGCAAAAATGGAAAAGAAGACTATCAAACAACCAACAATGCAGCACTTGCAAAAATTAAAGAAATGATCTTTTGTCTGAAATAAAAAAGTAGGAGCAAGATGGAAAATAAATTGATAAGCATTATACAGGAGAACCATCAAGATTAATGATTACCTGGTGCTCAAAGAAAGGGTAGTCCAAATATACATCAAAACGACGCGCAAAAGTGACATTAGTTGGAGTCCATTTGACTGAGTATGTCATGTCCAGTGTCCTCCCAACTTCCAGAGGCTTTGGGCCGTCTTGAGTGAGATTAACATGAATAATCTGCAAGAGTAGAAGTCACCATAAGTAAGTAGGTTGGGAACTGCAAATTTGACTAATTTGGGAACTTAGTAACCAAAAACCTGATCTTTATTGTATTTAAAACTTATAATCTTGTGTGTGTAGAGGACGTGCTTCCCATTATCACTGTTCTTATCAGGATGCAGATCACCAACAAAGCCTAAAACAACAATGAGAGAAGTATTCAACCACGATATCACATTATCTAAAGACCAAAATAAACTATACAAGAATGATTGATTACATACCCCATAAAGGCAGATCATCTGAACTTGCAGTCAGCAAATGGAGACCAGAGAACATGAGATCAGAAAAGAAGCAAGAAAGATTGAAAACTTAGCCAAAGAAAAGCGTATAAAAATAAATAACAAGAACAAATATCTGCTTTCTTCAGACCAATCACATCTCTACCAGTTATTTCAGTCGTGACATGCCCATTGAGCATAACAAAAAAAGGTTAAGCTCCACAATTATGCATCAAATAAAGAACTGAAGAGTAATATTGTTCAGCCTAGAATAGAAAAGCATGCTTTAATTTTCTAAGCTTTATAAAAATAAGAACCAAGAAACCATACTTTGAGGTCTGACAGAACTCAATTTGGTTATTAATTAGCTGTAGGACTCATAAATGCTGATCCTTGTGATTTCCTCCTAGTCCAAAAACACTGCATTTCTTAATAAGTTAAAACCTAAAAGTAGGAATTTTTAATTTCATGGATGTTCTTATAGTTTCAACAGGTGCTACAAATTCTATGAGGAAAATATGAACATAGCAGTAAGCTATCAATATAAAATATTTTAACTTTAGTATCACATTCCATTAAAGTCATTCCTAAATCTGTTTTTTAATTTTTCTTCCTGGTCAGTGACAATTTACTTCCAAAGTCTCAGTTCTCAGTAGCTATACTTTTAGCAACCCAAAAATTCATTAAAAATCCTACATTTTATCTTGATTTTATTTTACTAATGAAAGCATGTATGTCTTTTAGTTTTGGCTAATAAATAGTGGTTCTTCTACATCTTACAAATAGAAGGACACAGCTATAACATACCCAAGAAGAATTCAAACCAATAATTGTTCTCAATTGCATCTTTGAATTGTTTGACCTTTGCCTCATCAAGATCCAATGAACAGATGGTGGCTTTGTCAACATTCCCTGCAAAAAAGAAGAGTTCAGAATTAATGCGATCATAATCGTTAAGGAACTCTAGAAGCAAAATTAAGTAGGTATAAAGCTTACATACTTTGGAACTTTATGTCTATTTGACTGTCAATAAGTTCATTTCCACCCAGGACCTCACCAAGACCGCCCCATTTGTGCGCAGGATTGCCAGATGCATGGCAAAATGGAAGACTGTAATAGTTATAAGTTTCTTGTGGATTGTTATACGGGCCAACCTTATTTACCCATAGGGTAACAGGTTCATCTTGTTGATACTGCAAAAGAAGACAAATAGTGACTAGAAGATATATGTAAGTGATATAAGAACAAGGCAAATATATATTAGTTATTGCTGCAAATCCTCTGACAATAACTAAATCATGACAGTAGGAGTATCATCGTCAAAACAGGTTTCGGTCAGATTGAATTTAGATGTTTACCAAGTATCATTAATTTAGGTTTTAGCAAAGATAAGTTAATTGTAACAAGTTTAGAGTCAATTCAGTGACATTTCACAATGTAAATGAAGAAAGAAGAGAGTATGGATTAAGAGACACCTCGCAAGTTCCAACATAAATCAGTTACTACACATATCCAACAGTAAGAAGAAGGTCAAAATAAACAGCTTGTGGATGGATTAGCTAGAGCAATTTGTGATCTAAAACTTGAGATCAAGCATCTCCTGTCATAACTGAGGATAAAAACTTTCTTGTCACTCTAAATTGCTCAGTTATCCTTCCAAGTCTAAACTGATGTTAACTTCAGTCAATGATGCACTTCGTAAATTTAAATGTTTGTGGTGCAAATCATAATGGCATTACAATTTAACTCTTTACCGAATTCAGGATTTTAAGAAACCTCTCAGCTTCCAACCAAAGTACAATACCATACACTCTTGTGCGAGCTAAAATGTCAGACTGGAGTGACCTTATAGCTATTTGCTAAACCCGTCACACTCCTAATAAAAACAAATCATGTAATAACGGATCTCCAAACAAACTAACATGGTGAATTCACATCAGTAAGACTCCTAAATTGCATATACACCCACATTCAAAAAATTGGGATCTAAATTCAAAACCATAAAAACTTTAATAGTGAAGAAATCCATGGAAAATGACATCCCATGGGTAAAATCCAGAGGATTTGCAATCCAGACAACTTGACATTATCTCCACCACTTAAGCTTCCTTTAATAAGGCAATGAGATCTGAACCATCCATATGTTACAAATTAATTCCACTTCCAAATACCCAAAAATTCCTCATTTGCTTCTTCTAGTAATCAATAACTCACACAAGCCAGACCCTACCTTCAAATTTACTCAACCCAAGCATTAATATGGAACCCTTAACCCCAAAATTCCAACAAAGAAACAGTCATATTTCACAGTTTCCTATCACAAATTCTCTCCTCAAGCGATTTTAAGTTGCATGTGCCGTCTTAAACTAATCGAACCCGCACAAATATCTATTCTACACACCAACACAATTAAAATAAAACATAAAAACCCACTTGAGATCTAAGCATTACATCACAAAATCAAAACATTTATAAAAAAACCCACGTGCAAGTTAATCCAATTTCCACAGATCTGACACACGAACAACGAGATCTAACTTTCTGGGGCTTGAAAATTTTGACGCTAAAAATTGAATGACAGAAGGTGGGGAATAAAATGAATTACCTTGTGATCTGACTCGGAGGCTAGAGAAGGGGAGACGAAGAGCAGGAGGAGGAAAAGGGTGAGAGATCGAGCGGCGGAGGACATGACGATGCGATCGACCAGCGAGTGAAATCGGACGGTCCTGATTTCAAGATCAAGGTGTCTGTAAACAGCCTCTGGCTGACTCCCCTCAACTTGAAATGAGACTTTGTGCCTTATCAGCCTTGGCCCGTCCTTTAAAGAGAGAAATTAATTATTTTAGTATAAATCGACACCCAATTGACTCTCCCGTTTCTAGA
Source organism: Citrus x clementina (assembly GCF_000493195.1). Taxonomy (NCBI): domain Eukaryota; kingdom Viridiplantae; phylum Streptophyta; class Magnoliopsida; order Sapindales; family Rutaceae; genus Citrus; species Citrus x clementina. The sequence goes on from NW_006262201.1 coordinate 8,447,132, forward strand.
ATTGGGACTACTCTCGTACTCGTATTTTGTTAGTGCTCTAGATTTCGTTGACGTGAAGCAGTCTCTCATATAGTTAAAAAAAAAAACAGTAACGTAGGGTGAATAACTTAAAGGCTCGGCCCATTTATTTCTTCTAATGGGCTGGACTTATATGGGGTTTGAATAACATGTTAGCCCATTTGTGGCTCATGTCATATTTTTTATTAGTTCATAACTTCATATTTTCGTTCTATTGTATTTTGAACATGGCTTTGGTTTCTATTAGGTGTTTACAATTGAAGCAAAAACTTGAATCGTCAGTTTTGAGTGGGATATTTTCATATTAGTCTCGGTGGCTCCATTTTTTCTATGTATTGTTTAATTTAGTGGTGGGTGTTCGACTCAATTCAGGGCAAATCAAATTGAACCAAAATAAACCTAATCAAATCAGACCGAATTAAATTTAGTTTATGTTCGGTGCAAAATAAGTCAAACCAAATAGTTCAGTGTTTGGTTCAGCTCAGTTCAATTCTTGAGGAAAGAAACAAATTAGTAAAAAATACAAAGGAAAACCGATCGAAGAAAACAAATCGATTAAATGGAATTGAATTAAAAATAAACCGAAACAAACTGAAATCTAATTTAGAACAATTCTTAATCGATTCATATTTTCCCGAATCATATAGTGCCATCCCTAATTAAATTTGTTAGGTCATTGCAAAAAAAATATTTAAGTCAGCTTCTAGGTTATTATAAGAATTGGATTGGCCACTTTCTTCTTGGCATCCATGTCCTAAAAGAACTATGAATAATCCACTCCCGTATGACTAGACTCCATACATCCCCGATCACATTGACAATCGTATTGTATTTCATTATGCCTATATTTTCAAAGAAGACAAAGACTTTCTTTTATAACTTATTCAAGTAAAGCTTTCATTACTGAAGTTTTTATAAGTAGAGTTTTTATTAAAATAAAAATTTAGTTGTTTAGTTGTCAATGAGAGTTTTTATTAAAACTTATAAAATAAGTTTAATAGATAAGTTTTTTAAAGTTATGTTATAAAGTACGAGAGTCTTGTCTTTTTGACAAGTTTTGGTTGTCTTGTCTCTCTGATAAGTTAGTCTACCTCTTATTTGGTTTTGCTATTCATTTCTCAATCATTGTCCTTGCTTTTTATGCTTCACTATGGCCGGTTCAAGTAGTCATGGAGTAGTTGACTTGCCTGGTTGTGCACCTTTGCATCTTGAGGAAGAGGAGGAAAGTCGTCTTGAGGTGTCTGGAGAGAAGGAGGAAGATAATGGGGCGATTAAAATTGACTATCGCTACTGGCTTGTAGGACGATTCCTAACTGATAAGGTGATCAACTTTATTGCTATGAAGAATATTATAGCAGCCTTATAGGGTGTTTGTATCAAGGACTTATCTCCTAATATGTTCTTGTTTCAATTCTTTCACGAGATTGATATTAGAAGGGTTCTCGATTTTGGACCATGGACATTTGATCAACACATTCTCCTTGTTCACAGATTAGGAGCTGATGAGCAACCCTAAAATGTTCCTTTGTTCCATACTACCTTTTGGATCCAAGTATATAATTTGCCAATTGGTTTTCAATCTGAACGAATCTTGCATAATATTGGCCATTATATTGGTTCTTTACTGGAGTCGGATGAGAATAATCTCAAAGGTGTTTGGCAGAATTATATGCGGCTGCAGGTGTCTATTGATGTAAGGAAGTCTCTCAAGCGACGAATGTAGTTGATACGAACAAGAGGTGAATGGTTTTGGGTGGATTTATCTCCTAATATGTTCTTGTTTCAATTCTTTCACGAGATTGATATTAGAAGGGTTCTCGATTTTGGACCATGGACATTTGATCAACACATTCTCTTTGTTCACAGATTAGGAGCTGATGAGCAACCCTAAAATGTTCCTTTGTTCCATACTACCTTTTGGATCCAAGTATATAATTTGCCAATTGGTTTCCAATCTGAACGAATCTTGCATAGTATTGGCCATTATATTGGTTCTTTACTGGAGTCGGATGAGAATAATCTCAAAGGTGTTTGGCGGAATTATATGCGGCTGCAGGTGTCTGTTGATGTAAGGAAGTCTCTCAAGCGACGAATGCAGTTGATACGAACAAGAGGTGAATGGTTTTGGGTGGACTTCAAGTATGAATGCCTTAATGTGTTTTGTTTCATTTGTGGTCTCCTAGGCCATACTGAGTGCAACTGTCTTTCTTTGTATGATAGTAAAGATGGTAATTGTTGAGTGTTAGAAAATGCATATTTATAAAGGAGAAAACCGTCATTTTACATTTTAAGTCTTACTAACAACCCTTACTTTTATATATTTAACCTTCTTGTGATTTAATTACATGTGTTTTATTTTAATTAAGTATTTTATGTATTTTAGGGGCATTATAGTCATTTCACAATAAAGGAGAGATCAGACGGCAAAACGGACATCACTTTTGAACTCAGGACGGTCGAAAACCTTAGGAGGAGCATAAAAGGAAAAATGGCACTATTCACATGTACGGTACTATTCACGTGTACGGTACTGTATACGTTACTGTTCACGACACTGTTCACATAGACGTGGCATTGACTGATGAGGTGTCACGATCCTGTTGGACTAAAATTCTTATGTACTGTTGATGGTGATGTGGCAGCATATCAGTGGACGAAAAATCTCGCGTACGGTGCATGCATCACACAGGATTATTTTCAACCAAACCGCGTTACTGTTCATCCGGGTCAAACCGCGTTACTGTTCATCCGGGTCAAACCGCGTTACTGTTCAAAGTCGGGTCAAACCGTGTTACTGTTCATCCGCGTGGTCAAACCGTGGACTGTTGACTGATGACGTGGCGCAATCCTGAGCGTCCAAACTGTTTTTAATCCGATGGCCATGATTTACTCCATGTATCTATAAAAAGGGGGCCTCCCCCCCCTAATTTGATATCTCTGAATCCATTTTTGGACTCTGTTTTCTGTAATTCCCTCTCCATCTTGTATTTTCTTCGTATTTTAATAAATTCCCATTTTGCCTCTAGTTCAATTATGAGTGGCTAATTTTCTTTCAAGCTTGGGTTGAAGGTGAAGTCTCAACATGTGTCATGGGCTTTATTTGGTAAATTTATTTTCTCCTCCCCTCTAGTTTTTGTGGATGTTTTGACTTTTCGTCGACAAATAATACTAATCTTGTCTAGTACCGTCTTGGTTTCACCGGCCCTCTGGTACAAGATTATTATTATTTGGCACGATAAGCCCTTAGCACCATATTGATTAGAGCGTGGTTCATGAGGTGTGGATTCCCCCCTCATGATTTAATTGGCATTAATACGAATTATTTAGCCCATGATGCATGTTGATACGGATCCAGATACCCAAGTACGTCATTTCAATAGAATTATCTTCAATTTATTCTCGTCATTGCAATTCCAATTTTAGAATTTATTCTCGCCATTTTAATTTAAGTTTTAGCATATTCCAAACCATTTCCACCATAAATCCAACCACCCATTTACAAAATTAATTCTACACATAATTAAAATCCACCTCCTCGTGGGATCGACACTCGTCACCATTGATCTATACTACAATAGATTCGTGCGCTTGCGAGTACATTAAAATTTGCACAACAAGTTTTTGGCGCCGTTGCCGGGGAGGTAAGTAATTTTAATTCATAGAATTAATTTTTGTGAATAATTTCTTTTATTTGTTTTCTTGTATTTTTTTTTATTATTAAAAAAAAAAAGAAAAAAAAAGTGAATCTACATTTAAAGGTTAGTATTTCTTTTCTTTTTCTCTTCTTTAAAATTTTGTAATTTAATTTTCCATTTATTTTTCTTTGTAATTTTTTTTTGTTTATCTTATTAATTTAATTTTTAGTTAATTTCTTTCACGTATTTATTTTTGTGTATTTTTATAGAAAGGTTGTAATAGCGCAATAAGGTTAGTATCGTAATTTCTCACTCTTCTTTATTTTTATTTGTTTTGTTCCCATCTTTATTTTTTGTTTTG
>NW_006262201.1:8452967-8458196 GCF_000493195.1 Citrus x clementina
CAGCTGAGAGTCTCGCGCCCCCTACTCATGTAGTATAGGGAACCACACAATTGAGAATGCTTTGTTGGATTTAGGAGCTAGTGTAAATTTATTGCCTTACTCTGTGTTTGTGAAACTTGGACTGGGAGAATTACACCCAACTCCAGTGGTGTTACAACTTGCAGATCGGTCCACAAAAATACCTCGTGGTATTGTGGAGGACGTGCTTATCCAGGTAGACAAATTTTATTTTCCTGTTGACTTCATTGTAATTGACACTCAACCAATACAGGATTCAAGGAAGCACATCCCCATTATTCTAGGCCGACCTTTCTTGGCAACTGCGGATGCTCACATTCAATGTAGAACTGGAAATATGCAGTTGTCCTTCGGCAACATGACTATGGAGCTGAACATCTTCAACATTGCCAAACAACCTCACAGTGCAGATGATGGAATTGTTGATGTGGATTTAATCGAAGCATTAGTTGATAACACTTTTCTTTCAAACCTTAGTGATGATCCTTTACAAACATGTTTAACTCACTTTGGTTTTGATTTTGATATTGACAGATCGGTTGATGAGGTCAATGCCCTGCTTGACTCAGCACCATCTATGGACACTAATAAATGGAAGTCAAGAGTTGAGCAACTAGCACCATCAGAGAAGCAACTCATTCCATCATCAGAATCACCACCGAAACTCGAGCTCAAACCATTGCCCAACACTTTGGAATATGCGTTTTTGGGAGAAGAAAGTACTCTGCCGGTAATCATCTCATCATCCCTAAATGACGAACAAAAAGGTAAGTTGTTGGATGTTTTAAAAGAGCACAAAGAAGCATTAGGATGGACCATAGCAGATATTAAAGGTATAAACCCAGTAGATTGCATGCATTACATTCACCTTGATGAAAATGCTAAAACTACTAGGGAGATGCAACGTCGGTTAAATCCTAACATGAAAGAAGTTGTTAGAACTGAGGTCCTTAAGCTATTAGATGCAGGTATCATTTACCCAATTTCTGATAGTTCATGGGTCAGTCCTGTACAAGTTGTCCCTAAAAAGTCAGGAGTCACAGTAGTTACCAATGCTGATAATGAATTGATACCCACTAGAGTGACTACAGGATGGCGTGTATGCATTGATTATAGAAAATTGAATTCTGTCACACGTAAAGACCATTTTCCTTTACCATTTATTGATCAAATGCTTGATAGATTAGCAGGCCATGAATTTTATTGCTTTCTAGATGGTTACTCAGGATATAATCAGATTCCCATAGCACCAAAAGATCAAGAGAAAACTACTTTCACTTGCCCTTTTGGCACATTTGCATATAGGAGAATGCCATTTGGATTATGTAATGCACCTGCTACATTTCAACGATGCATGTTGAGCATTTTTTCTGATATGGTGGAACGATTCCTTGAAGTCTTTATGGATGATTTTTCTGTCTTTGGTGACTCGTTTGATCAATGTTTACATCATCTAACACTAGTTCTGCAGAGATGTATCGAGAAGAACTTGGTCTTAAATTGGGAGAAATGTCATTTTATGGTAAAACAGGGTATTGTTCTCGGTCACATCATTTCGAGCAAAGGTATTGAGGTTGACAAAGCCAAGGTGGATCTCATTTCTAATCTTCCTCCACCCAAAACAGTCAGAGAAGTAAGATCTTTCCTTGGGCATGCTGGTTTCTATAGACGTTTCATTAAAGATTTTAGCAAAGTTTCTAGACCCTTATGCAATTTACTTGCTAAGGATGTACCTTTTATCTTTAATGATTCATGTCTTATGGCGTTTGAAAAATTAAAACAGTTGTTGACATCATCACCCATCATTCAGGTCCCAAACTGGAACTTACCATTTGAGCTAATGTGTGATGCATCTGATTATGCAGTAGGAGCAGTACTAGGACAAAGAGTTGATCGAATTCCCCATGTTATTTACTATGCTAGTATGACATTAAATGATGCACAGTTGAACTATTCAACTACTGAAAAAGAAATGCTAGCAGTAGTGTTTGCATTAGAAAAATTTCGATCTTATCTCATTGGTTGTAAAATAATTATATTCACAGATCATGCTGCTCTTAAATATCTTCTCACAAAGAAAGATGCAAAAGCCAGACTAATTCGTTGGGTGTTACTTTTGCAGGAGTTTGACTTGGAATTCAAAGATAAGAAAGGGACAGAAAATGTTGTGGCGGACCACCTCTCTCGTCTCCATTTTGACACAATTACAGAATCATTACCATTGAATGAGTCATTTCCAGATGAACAATTAATGAATGTGGAAGTATTACCTTGGTATGCTGATATAGTTAATTATCTTGTTACAGGTAAACTTCCAGAGCATTGGACCAAGCAAGACAAGATCAAATTCTTTGCGGAAATAAAGAATTTCTTTTGGGATGACCCGTATTTGTTCAAGTATTGTGCAGACCAAATTGTTAGACGATGTGTCCCAGAAAATGAAATTCAGAATATCCTTTCATTATGCCATGAACAAGCTTGTGGAGGCCATTTCAGTGCTAAGAAAACAGCGACTAAAGTTTTACAATGTGGTTTCTATTGGCCAACACTATTTCGAGACGCTTACACTTTTTGTTCTTCATGTGATAGGTGTCAACGAATGGGGAGCATTACACGAAGGAACATGATGCCACTAAATCCAATTTTAGTGGTTGAGATTTTTTACGTATGGGGTATCGACTTCATGGGACCCTTTCCCCCTTCTTTTGGCCATCAATACATATTGGTTGCTGTTGACTATGTATCAAAATGGGTAGAAGCTATTCCATGTAGGACCAATGATCACAAGGTGGTGATAGCATTTTTGAAAAGCAACATTGTTTCACGCTTTGGATTCCCTCGAGCAATAATCAGTGATGGTGGTGCCCACTTTTGTAACAAAGCATTCAAAGCACTTTTGACAAAGTATTCAATCACACACAAAGTGGCGACCCCGTATCATCCGCAAACCAGTGGCCAAGTTGAGATCTCCAATCGAGAAATAAAGCACATATTAGAAAAGACGGTGAGGCCAGACAGGAAAGATTGGTCATTAAGACTTGATGATGCATTATGGGCATATAGAACGGCTTTCAAGACCCCGATTGGGATGTCACCCTACAGGCTAGTGTATGGAAAAGCTTGCCACCTACCTGTGGAACTCGAGCATCGTGCATATTGGGCCATCAAGAAATTCAATTTTGACATGCAGCAAGCCAGCTCAGAAAGAAGATTACAGCTGGCAGAACTTGAAGAAATTCGCAATGACGCGTACGAAAATGCCAAGATTTACAAGCAACGAATGAAAGTCTTCCATGATAAGCAAATTATGAGAAAATCGTTCACTCCAGGTCAGAAAGTGCTTTTATTCAATTCTCGCTTGCACCTATTCCCAGGTAAGTTACGCTCTCGTTGGTCTGGTCCCTTTATTGTTCATACTGTTTTTCCACATGGGGCAATTGAAATTAAAGACCCAAAGAATGGTGTCACGTTTAAAGTTAATGGTCAAAGATTAAAGCCATATCTAGAGTACCAACCACATGAAGAAGACACCGAAATAAATTTGAGTGACCCACCAAATTTGAATTGATTTTTTTTCTTTTCGTTGATTTGATTTTTCTTTCTTTCTTTTTATTATTATTCTTTTGCTAATTGAAATTGTTTTTGCATAAGTGTGTTTATTTTACCATTAAGTTTTCTCTTATCATTTTTAATCATGAGTCTCATACTTAGACCGTTCCTCCTGAACATTCTTAAACCACTTCAACGTGTCAAAACTCATCTCAAAAGGCAGATTCAATTTTGTAAAACACAACGCATTTGGGCTCTACAACCACCAGAATTAGTAGCCTATGTTGAGGGTTTAGAACGCCAACTCAGAGACATTGAGAGAAGTGTTTACGACATCCAGTTGGAGCTTGAGGTAAATTCAATAAGAGGACGATTTTAATTTTCTTTGTGTGTTTTAATTTGTTTTTCTATTTGTGTGCTTTAGTTTATTACCCCGGTGAAGTGGCGGATAACGGTACTCCGTGACAATCAAGTCGGTTACTTCAGTTTCCCATAATAACTGATATTCTGAGGCGAAGGTATGGACAAAAACGAGATTCTAGCGAAACTTCACAAGCGATTCCCTTCACTTCCTCAGAATGCCCTCCTTACGATCTATAAAGCTCGGTCCGAACGCATGCGATTACTCATGAGGAATAACATACCTGCTGACATCCGTTGGTTAATCGAGGCTAAAGTACGATTGGCAGGTGAGTTACCTCCAAAATTTATTGCATACATGCCTGGTTGTGGTAAAGGAAATTATGCAAGAAAACGACGAGCTCGAAGAATTTCTGTTGCTTGTCATAAGTGTGCCAGAATGAGTTGCAATAAAAACCCATGTTCTTTAGGAATGGTGTCTGATAACAGGGAAGATAAGATTCAATTCATTAGGGATGGCTTGAATAAGGAGTCATTGGATGATATCCTTTTGTCTCTTGAAACGCATCCCAGTAGATATGTGCAAGGAGCGATTCTCCAGTTATGGCCATTATTCCAGAAAGAGCATGCACGATATAGTCTCGGGAATCTGACTATAAACGACCCTGTTTGCCAGTTTATAAGAAAACTGGATAGGAAGCCTATCCTCGACCCATAGAGGGCGTTCAAGCCGTTTCTGGACGTAAAACCAGAGGAAGATGTGAGCCACAGTCGCAACTACCTGTAAATATCCTTTTACTTTATTGTTATTTTATTTCACTATTGTCTTATTGTTTGCATTATTGTCTTTAATAATTTTATTACTGTTTGCTTTTTCCTTTTTACTGTTTTCTTTTTGACTTGCGAGCACGTGCTTTACGCGTTATTTGACACTGACATATTACCTCATACACAACCATGACCCACTATCACCAAGACTCTTAAATGTGATATCTTTTGTCAAGCACTCACAAATTGTTTTTTAGAAGTATCGCAATGGCAGCTACTCCCAATAGACAATTCAAGAACATTTGTGTGCTTTCCGGTTTTACCTATGGCAAACATAAAGAGTTCGTTGAGGCAGCCATAGATCTTGGTCGAAGCATAGCAGCGAGAAAATTACACTTGGTGTATGGAGGAGGTAATCGAGGGTTATCAAAAATGGTCTCAGAAGCAGCTTTTATCAGAGGAAGTCAAGTGTTAGGCATCATCCCAAGAGTCCTAAAACCATTGGGCAGTTCGTCTGACTCATCAACTGGAGAA
>NW_006262201.1:8460898-8497652 GCF_000493195.1 Citrus x clementina
AAGGATGACATGATTAATTTCAAATTTTAGTATTTGTATTATCTTTGGTCTTAAGTGATGTTACGCTATGTTTGCTACTTTACATGTTGATGTCGGAGACAAATGTGAGTTGCTTGAAGGAATGAACATGTCATAATAAGTACCAAGTGAGTTTTTTGAGCCTATTATTTTTCTTGGAGAATAACCCTTTTGCCCACTCTTTATACAGCTTAGCAGTTTATTATTTTATACACGATCTCTAAATTACTTTTGAGTTAACCCTTAAAAAACAAATTGTAAAATAAAAAAAAAAGAGAAAAAAGAAAAAGAAAAAAGAGTGTGTTGCTACATTTGGAGGCCCATCTAACTAGTAGATATGGAAGATTATTTAGAGCCCTAAAAGACGATGGAGAGGCCATCTTTGATCCGTTTGAGCCTTTCAAGCCATCCCTTTTATTTAATATCCATAGTTAACCCTTTTGAGCCTTTAAAAAAAAAAAAAAAAAAAAAAAACCTTTTCTTTGTGAACTTATCATCTTGACCCACTCCGATTTGGAGTATTACCCGATATCTTATAAGTTCCATCACCTATTTATGTTTGAGAAAATGTAAATAATTATTTTGTTCAGTGAAGTTATGCCAAATAAAAGCAAAAAAAAAAAAAACAAAAAAAAAACAAAAAAAAAACAAAAACAAAAGTTGTTGTTTCAAAAGAATAAAAATAGGTGAAATCCACCTTGCAACTTCCAAAAAAAAAAAAAAAAAAAAAAATTCTCTGCATTTTTCTCAAACATACACTTTGTTTTCTTTATTTTCCTTCTTTGTTAGCCATGTCCATAGCCTACGTTTCGTCCTAATAAAAGTCCTTCTTGATTTTAGGGAACTATAGTTTGAAGTAGAAGCTAGTTATATGGGCTAAAAAGATGTAGTGATGCATAATTAAAAAAAAAAAGATAAATAAAGTGGGTTGACTAACATTTTATTTGACTTGAGATCGTATTATTTCTAAGCTGAGGGCATATTTATTTCATCTTGGTGAGAGCATGTGATATCACTTCTTTATTATTTTCTCTCTCAATTACCATTCATTGGAGTGACTATTTTTATTGGGATTAATTTATTTGTGAGAGTGTCACTACTTCCAGTGAGATTTTGGGGTTTGACATGTCATTCTTGAGAGTAGCTAAAACAAAGTCTACTGGGCTAATTCATGTGGATGGTTGATGTGGGTGTGATGTTGCTTTAGACTGGAGATAATGCTTATACTTTTATTTGATTGCTATCATTAATCTGATGGAATAAATACGAGTGTTTCTATTAAAACAAAAAAAAATTATTTTGAATTTGAATTTTGTTTTCGCTTTATTTGCTAGGGACTAGCAATAAGCTGGTTGGGGGGTGTGTTGAGTGTTAGAAAATGCATATTTATAAAGGAGAAAACCGTCATTTTACATTTTAAGTCTTACTAACAACCCTTACTTTTATATATTTAACCTTCTTGTGATTTAATTACATGTGTTTTATTTTAATTAAGTATTTTATGTATTTTAGGGGCATTATAGTCATTTCACAATAAAGGAGAGATCAGACGGCAAAACGGACATCACTTTTGAACTCAGGACGGTCGAAAACCTTAGGAGGAGCATAAAAGGAAAAATGGCACTATTCACATGTACGGTACTATTCACGTGTACGGTACTGTATACGTTACTGTTCACGACACTGTTCACATAGACGGATGATGACGTGGCATTGACCGATGATGTGGCATTGACTGATGAGGTGTCACGATCCTGTTGGACTAAAATTCTTATGTACTGTTGATGGTGACGTGGCAGCATATCAGTGGACGAAAAATCTCGCGTACGGTGCATGCATCACACAGGATTATTTTCAACCAAACCGCGTTACTGTTCATCCGGGTCAAACCGCGTTACTGTTCAAAGTCGGGTCAAACCGTGTTACTGTTCATCCGCGTGGTCAAACCGTGGACTGTTGACTAATGACGTGGCGCAATCCTGAGCGTCCAAACTGTTTTTAATCCGATGGCCATGATTTACTCCATGTATCTATAAAAAGGGGGCCTCCCCCCCCTAATTTGATATCTCTGAATCCATTTTTGGACTCTGTTTTCTGTAATTCCCTCTCCATCTTGTATTTTCTTCGTATTTTAATAAATTCCCATTTTGCCTCTAGTTCAATTATGAGTGGCTAATTTTCTTTCAAGCTTGGGTTGAAGGTGAAGTCTCAACATGTGTCATGGGCTTTATTTGGTAAATTTATTTTCTCCTCCCCTCTAGTTTTTGTGGATGTTTTGACTTTTCGTCGACAAATAATACTAATCTTGTCTAGTACCGTCTTGGTTTCACCGGCCCTCTGGTACAAGATTATTATTATTTGGCACGATAAGCCCTTAGCACCATATTGATTAGAGCGTGGTTCATGAGGTGTGGATTCCCCCCTCATGATTTAATTGGCATTAATACGAATTATTTAGCCCATGATGCATGTTGATACGGATCCAGATACCCAAGTACGTCATTTCAATAGAATTATCTTCAATTTATTCTCGTCATTGCAATTCCAATTTTAGAATTTATTCTCGCCATTTTAATTTAAGTTTTAGCATATTCCAAACCATTTCCACCATAAATCCAACCACCCATTTACAAAATTAATTCTACACATAATTAAAATCCACCTCCTCGTGGGATCGACACTCGTCACCATTGATCTATACTACAATAGATTCGTGCGCTTGCGAGTACATTAAAATTTGCACAACAGTAATGTTACTAGACCCTATGGGCTATGGATGAAAGCGCCAACTAGGCGAGGTGTGATGAATTCCAGCGAGCGTTGGTTGAGGACAACACCACCAGAGATGAAGTAAGGTAATCTTGGTAACTACTAAAAATCTGGGTTTGCTACGGTAGAGGATGGGAATGAGGCCACAAATTCGCGAAGGATGGGAGCAAATCTCGTGAGAATGAGCCAATGGATGGGATTGTGCCTATTAATTCGAAACTTTCCAATTCTCCTACAGCTTGTAGTCAATTGGGCCTTAATGGCCAAGATTCTATGGAGTTTGCTAGTGGCACGGCTATATTAAAGGAAAATGAAATTAATTATAATTCTCAATTAATTATCTTTGATGCTAAGCAAAGGAGGTCGCATAATGGGCCGCATCCGATAGTGGGCCTTAAAGAGGTGGATAATATTACTATGATGGAGAGTTCAGATGTTCCAAAAAATGAACCAGCGGTGAGACTTGTAAACCAGGCCCACCAGACCAATGAGTTGCTTAAGCTGGAACTGTCGTGGATTAGGCCACCCACGAACAGTACAAGTTCTTGTAGACTTGGCCAAGTATAAAAATCCTGCATTTATTTTTTTGATGGAAACTTCATGTCATAGAGATAAGTTAGAAAAGCTTAAAGTTAAATTGGGTTATGGTGGTTTGTTTGTGGTGGAAAAGGTTGGGCGGACTGGTGGGCTAGCACTATTTTGGAAACCCAATTATAAGGTTCAATTACTTAAATTTCGGAAGAATTTTATTGATGTGGCTGTTGGAAATGCATAGGGGGAGGAACGGCGCATTACGAGCTTCTATCACTTTCCAGAGTCAGTTCGTCGTCGTGATTCATGGAACTTACTGTGTTCTCTTGCTTTGTGTTCCTCTTTGCCATGGATTTTCCTTGGTGATTAATGATCTCCTTCACCCAAGTGAGAAGCGTGGGAAGCATGTACACCCAAATTGGAAATTGCACGGATTCAGGACACTGTTTCGGATTCGGGTCTTTTCGATTTGGGCATGGTTGGTTATCAATTTACATGGGAACGCTCAACGGGTATTGAGAATTGGGTTGAGGAGCGGTTGGATCGTGCCCTAGCTTCTAATTCTTGGATTCACCTTTTCCCGTGAGCGAAGGTTATCAGTTTGGAAGCCTCTTATTCTAATCATCTTTCAATCTTTCTTGATCCTGCTCCGGTGGTGAGAACTCCAAGGGTTAAGAAGTTCTGTTTTGAAAATATTTGGCTCCGTGAATTTGATTGTATAGAGGTTGTGAAGGAAAGCTGGGCTTCATTTGTTGGTGTCTCAATCCAGAATAAATTTGCTTATTGTGGTTCTGATCTACTTTGATGGGGCAACTAGGGGTGGGCAAAATACCCTACCCAACCCGACCCGACCTGAAAAAGTTCGAGTTCGGGTCGGTTCGGGTTGCCATTGAAACCCGATCGGATGAGAAATTGCCAACCCGACCCGATCCGAATACCCAATCGGGTCACCTAAAAAAAATCACAAAACCTAAAGTCTAAGCACATTACACACGCACACACATGGCAAACACTCACAACTCACAAACACCGAAACACACAAACAACACACAGAATAGACTTATCACACTCACGCACACAGACAGCCACATAACTCTCTTCAATCTGTTGTCGAAACCAACACCTGACATGCCATCTTCAATCTGCTGCCGAAATTGACACCCAACATGCCATCTGCTATGTGATCTACTGCAGTGCTCCTCTAATCCGGCATTCTGCTGCCGTGATTTGCTGCCGCCATCTGCTGCCATCTGCTGCTGTGATCTGCTGCTGTGATCTGCTGCCATCTGCTGTCGTGGCCACTGATTGGCTGCTCCAAGGCTGAAGCCTCCAACCCGACACGACCCGACCCGACCCGAGCTTTCTCCCTTTATGGCTTTGTGACCCAAACCCGATTTTGAAGCTTTGAAGTTTCATAACTTTCAATCTTTCATGGTATTTATTATATAGTTATATATGCTTAATTATTGGTTATTTATTATGTAATTGGTTATTATTTGATTGTTGTAACTATGTATTTTTAAATGTTAGTAATAAAATCAAGAAAATTTGTGTATTTATGATTTTTTTATGAATAATTTTTTATTAATTGTTAATAAATAACAAAAATTTACAATTATTAATAATTGAAATAATGTTAATTGATAATTGTTAATAAATTAGGACATTAGGTAGATTAAATATTAAAATTAAGTATTATGTTACTGTTACATATATTTTATAATTATAATGTGTTATATGATTATGTGCACTTGAAGCCTTCAACCTTAAAAAATTAACTAATTCAATTAATATTATATTGTATGTTAATCATCTGTTAAGTCGTTAAGTACAAGTAATTTGGGCTTGAAATTAAAGGGTTTATAATAAGAATTAAGATATAGATAGACAACTAATATCATATTATTATGGGGAATGGGTAATTGATAGCTGAGGGCAGCGAAGAAAATACAAGTAATTTGGTTTTGGGTAAAGGATGGAGTCAAGACGCATGTCGAAGGACAGTAATTGATTATTATGGGTGAGTTGCCGCTTAGTTTTGTAGACAACAAAGGATTTAGGCATTTCTGCAATGTAGCTATCCTGCAGTTTGTTATGTCATTTCGAAGAACTATTGGTAGAGATATTATGAAGTTATTTTTGGAGGAAAAGACAATGTAAAAGAGTTTGATTTGCAACAATAAGTAGCGGGTGTCTCTTACAACTGATTTATGGACTTCTGTTCAAAATATGATTTACATGGTGATTACAACTCATTTTATTGATAGTGATTGGTGTTTGAATATGCGGATCATTAGTTTTAGCACAATCGAAGATCATAGAGGGAAGTCAATTGGCAAAAAGATTGTGGCTTGCTTACAGGACTGGGGGATTGAGAGGTTGTTTGCAATAATTGTTGATAATGCCACTACAAATGATATTGTTGTTGGTTATATCACTATGCAGTTGCTTGCTTGGAGGAATGATGATGCACTTGTATTGGCGAGACAATATATGCATGTGCGTTGTTATGCATATATTTTGAATTTGATTGGTGTTTCAGGGTTAGGTGAGTTGCATGCTAGTGCTGCCGCTATTCGGAATGTTGTGAAGTACGTGAGATCCTCCACTACGAGGCTGCGGACATTTAAACAATGTGTTGAGCTGGTGAATTGTCCAAAGGGAATTATTGTTTTAGATTGCCCTACGAGGTGGAATTCCACGTATTTGATGTTGATGACTGCGCTAAAATTTCAAGCGGCATTTGATAGAATGGCAGAAGTGGATAAACCTTATGAGGCATACTTTGCTGAGAAAGAAAATAATGTTAAAAGGGTAGGCCCACCTGGACCGGATGACTGAGAGAGTGCTAAACGAATTGTGAAGTTTTTGAAGGTATTTTATGATGCCACATTGTTGTTTTCTGCCTCTTTGAGTGTGACTTCTAATCTTTGTTATGATATTATTAGCTTAATTGAGAGTTCATTGACTGCACTATAAGAAAGTATAGATCCTTGAGTGTCCTTTATGGCTTATAATATGAGAGAAAATTTTGATAAGTATTGGGAGTCCACAGGAAAGATAAACAAAATGTTAATTGTTGCCCTATTCTTGATCCACGAGCGAAAATAGATTTTGCTAAACATATTTTTAGATTATTTTTGGTAATGATAGTTTGATGGTTGAACAAATGACCAAAGCAGTGAAGAATTTGTTGAATGAGTTTTATGATGCATATAGTGCATTCTCCACTAGTTCCACACCATCGATGTATAGTGAGAGTGGTTTTGGTGGCAGCTATGGTGGTACAAGCTCTTCTCAACGTTTTACAACTAAGGCTAATTTGGTTGATGTTGTTGGTGGTGAAGGTGATGACACTTTTCGAGTTGCTCGCCCTTTCCTTAGATATGCCAAGAAGGTTTATGTTCAGAATGAGAGCATAAGAGTAGCATTTGAGGTGGAAAGATACTTGAAGGACCCACTTGAAGATCCCGACAATTTTAAACTTAATGTTTTACTTTGGTGGAAGGTGAATGGTTCGAGGTATCCAATTCTAGAGAAAATTGCAAAGGATGTCCTTGCTGTTCCTGCTTCTACAGTGCCATCTGAGTCTACCTTTAGCACTGGGCGTCGTATTATTGATAAGTATATGAGTTCTTTAACCTCGACTATGGTTGAGGCATTGATATGTACTGAAAATTGGCTGCAATCTAAACTTTTTTCCAATCCTGTCTACAACCTCCAAGAAGACATTAAGGAGCAAATATTTCATATGGAATTACAAGAAGGTAATGTTTTTAATTTTTTATCATACATTATATACATAATATATTTAAAATGCATTATAACTTTATATAGAACATCTACATGTAGTCATGTACTTGAGTTACTTTCTAATTTCTTTTTTTTTTATAGAGTTTATAAGATTGCAAGCTTCGACAGTGGAAGCGGTGAGCGCCGACATTAGTGTTATGGATGTTTAAAAGGTAACTTTTAACATATATTATTATTCATAATTTGATATTATAGTACTATTAAGTTGTAATTTAAACTATAATTATAGTTGTTATAGTTTTAAATTTTTAAGTTTAATTGTAGTTTGTAAAATTATAAATTTGTAATTGTTTTAGTTAGACAAGTTGAAGTTGATAGAATAGTATTATTGTCTAGTATTATTATTAACTTGATTTAGTGATGAATGCCATAAAATAAGCATGATTGACTTAATTTTTTTTATTATATATATAATCAAGTGTGTGTGTGTGTAATGAAAAAATTGCTAAACATATTATATTAATTTGTAATTATAAATTTATAATGGAAATTAGAAAGATTGTAACACCCCTTTAGCTCAATTAAAGATATTATATTTATTTATTTGTATTTGTGTTTGATGTGTAACCTTATGAATTTAGTTTAGTTGCTCAATTTTTGATATGAATTGAGTTTATTCATTTGCAACATGACTTAAAGAAAATAGTTATTGTACATTTCTTCAATCCTTCTCTAGGCAATCGGTGCTTGAACTTGGAGTTTAAGAATTTGAATTTAGAACTTGTCAAAGTGCTTGCGTGGAGTTGTGGAGGAACTAAGGTGGAGGAACCAATGAAGCTTATCTAGTTTTATGTTTGAACTTTGTGATTTGTGTTTTCGAACAATTTAATTATGTTTTAAATTAATGTTTTAAGTGAGAAGCGTGGGAAGCATGTACACCCAATGTGTTTTCGAACTTTGTGATTTGTGATTTCTGAGTTTGTGTTTCAAACTTTTAAAGACTAGTATTTCGAAATTGTGCTTTGAATGGAGACTAATAGCCTATTAACTTTGGATTTGTAAGTTTGTATTAATTTTAACTTTTATTAAGTTTGGACTTTGTTAATTGAGCAAATAATAATCCTAGTCCTACCCTCCAAGGCAATAGGAAAAAAATTCTATTGTAGCATTTTAACTTTATTCATTTGATTTCATAGCAATTTCTTTTCTTTTTTTGGGTTGAAAATTAATAAAAAGAACTACAATTAAGAAAAATGTCTTAAAACCACCCTAAAACCTACAAAAATAGGGAAAAATTGCATTAACCGAAATTGACCTGATTTCAACTGAATTCAGATCGGATCTGGTCAGGTCAACAATTCTGGTTTCATTCGGATTGATTTTTGTCTAACCCGAACAACTCGAAACTCAATCGGGTTGACCCGAATCCGGTTTTGCCCACCCCTAAGGGTAGCTGCCTCATGCGTGATTTTCGAGCTCATATTTTGGAGTGTAAGAAGAAAATGGCTTTGTTACGGGGTGGCTTCTGCCAGTGTGGACGGTTTTATTGAAGCTAGAAAATGTTATAATGAGTTACTGCATAGCCATGAGATTTTTTAGAAGCAGAAGGCAAAATCCATTTGGCTTAAAGAATGTGACATGAACTCAAGGTATTTTCAAGTTATGGCTTCAGCACGGAAAAGAAAAATATGATCGGGAAGCTTCGAAATACTCAGGGGCAGAGTGTACTACTCAAGAAGAAATTAACGAGATAATTAGCGGGTATTTCACTAATATTTCTCCTCTGAAGGTGGCTCTTGTGTTGAGGTCCTCTAATGTGTGGAGCCAAGGATTAAGGCTGAGCAGAATCATTCTCTTATGGAGCCCTTGAGTCCAGTAGATGTAAGTAACTTTTCAACATGCATCTAGATAAATCACCAGGGCCAGATGGTATGAACCCCATTTGTTTTTAAAAAATTTTGGTCAATAGTTGGTGATGATGTCTCTATTGTATGTCTGGGTTTTATTCGGCAATGTGATTTCCCTGTTGGTTTGAATGAGACATCTGTTGTCTTGATTCCCAAAAAACCCAATCCTGAATATATAATTAATTTCATACCGATGGCATTGTGTAATGTCCTTTATAAAATTGTTGCAAAAAGGCTAGCTAGTCGGCTTAAGTTGGTTTTGGGGTCTATTATTTCGGTCTCTTAGAGTGATTTTATTCCGGGTAGAGCAATTACTGATAATATTTTGATTTCGGCTGAGGTTCTGCATTATCTAAAGAGGAAAAGGCAAGGTAAGGAAAGGGCAGCAACTTTTAAAATTGATATGGCTAAAGCATATGATAGAATTGAGTGGAGTTTTTTATCATCTATTATGCTCAAGATGGGGTTTGATTATGGTTTTGTTAATTTAATTATGTTATGTCTGACTACTGTAACCTACAAGATTTCTCGCGATGGGATGGAAATAGGCCCTATTGTGCCTAGCCACGGTGTTTGGCAAGGCGATCCATTATCACCATGCCTCTTTATTATTTGTGTTGAAAGATTAAGCTCACTTATTAACCATTATGAGAGAGCAGGATTGTTACATGGGTTCAAGATTGCTAGGGGTGCTTCATGCCTTATGTTGAGTGTTAGAAAATGTTTATTTATAAAGGAGAAAATCATCATTTTACATTTCAAGTTTTACTAACAACCCTTACTTTTATGTATTTAAGCTTCTTGCAATTTAATTATGTGTGTTTGATTTTAATTAAGTATTTTATGTATTTTAGGGGCATCATGGTCATTTCACACTAAACGAGAGATCAGACGGCAAAACGGACATCACTTTTGAACTCAGGACGGTCGAAAACCTTAGGAGGAGCATAAAAGGAAAAATGGCACTATTCACATGTACGGTACTATTCACGTATACGGTACTGTCTACGTTACTGTCCATGACACTGTTCACATAGACAGATCAATGACGTGGCATTGACCCAAATGTAGTTGCTAGGAGTTTTGAACTAAAACCTAGTGTGCTAAATTGCCTTCCAACATTCTATGGCCTAGAAAATGAGGACCCATATAATCATCTGAATGATTTTCATGCCATTTGTCAAACTTTTAAATATGAAAATTTTTCAGACGATGATGTTAAACTCAGATTATTCCCATTTTCTTTAAAGGATAGAGCTCGTTCATGGTTAAATACTTTACCTGCTAATAGCATTTCATCATGGGAACAAATGGTAACGAAATTTTTGAATAAATATTTCCCGGTGCATAAAACTAATGCTATTCGCAGGGAAATCTCAGAGTTTACCCAAAGAGATGACGAGCAGTTTTTCGAAACGTGGGAGCGATTCAATGGGCTACTCTTGAAGTGTCCACATCATGGGTATGAGAAATAGCACCAATGCCAATACTTTTTGGAGGGATTATTGCCGAATGTGCAAGAATGGCTAATGACAACAAGTGGAGGTGAGCTAATGTCAAAAAGTGCATCAAAGATTTGGGAATTCTTCCAGCGACAAGCGGATAATTCACAACAACGGAGTCGGTCACTCAGGAATACTAGAAGAATTAAGGGAGTAAATGAGGTTCACATTGGCGAATCCAGTTCAGAAATTAAAGAAGTCAAGGAGATAGTTGAACGTCTTGCTCGACAAATAGCATCGTTATCGATTGCTAAATCAAAAGAACCACATGACCATGACTCATACTCAGATCAAGCCAATGCCATAGGTGTAATGAGAAAGCCATCAAATTACAACCCATACTCCAACACATATAACCCTGGATGGAGAGACCACCCCAATTTTTCATGGTCTTAAGGATTCCAACAGAATGGACCAGTAACTCCAGTTCCACCAATGCAACCAATTCCTCAAGCTCCTCAAGCCTCTCAGCCCCCATTTAGACTATACAATCAGAACCAGAACTACACTCAGCCCAGACCATGGGAGGATTCATTCCAGAATCTTAAGAATCTTACTCACTCCACGATTAAGCAATAGAACCGCACCATTGATGGACTACGAAATGAGTTGAGAGCAGACTTCAACTCACAAGCTCAATCAGTTTCAAGCCTCGAGAGGATGGTGGGACAACCTGCTTCTTCAGTTCAGACCTTGGCAATGACTGTTGAGAAAGGTAAATTTCCAAGTCAACCAGTGTCTAATCCTAAAGGAGTGCATGAAGCAAGTACCAGTTCACCACAGCAGCATGGAGAGGTCAAAGCAGTCATGACCTTGCGAAAAGAAAAAGAAGTCGACAACAAAGTGGAGATGCCGGTGACAAAAGAAAATCAAATTGTACTTGTGAGTGTTAAGGACTCATCACCGGAGGAGAGAGAAGAAACCAACCCACGAGAATATGTTTCGAAAGCTCCATTTCCTCAGAGGTTAGCTAAAGGAAAAAAGAGAAAATCCACAGGTGAGATTCTTGAAATCTTCAAATAGGTAAGTGTTAACATCCCTTTACTTGATGCTATTAAACAAGTTTCATCTTATGTTAAGTTTCTTAAAGACCTTTGTACTAAAAAGAGAAATATGCATGTTCAAAAGAAGGCATTTTTAACAGAAAACGTTAGTTCTATACTCCAACATAAAATTCCTTTAAAATGCAAAGACCCAGACTCCCCTACTATCTCATGTAGTATAGGGAACCACACAATTGAGAATGCTTTGTTGGATTTAGGAGCTAGTATAAATTTGTTGCTTTATTCAGTATTTGTGAAACTTGGACTAGGAGAATTACACCTAACTCCAATGGTGTTACAGCTTGCAGATCGGTCCACGAAAATACCTCGTGGTATTGTGGAGGACGTGCTTATCCAGGTAGACAAGTTTTATTTTCCTGTTGATTTCATTGTAATTGACACTCAACCAATACAGGATTCAAGGAAGCACATCCCTATTATTCTAGGCCGACCTTTCTTGGCAACTGCGGATGCTCACATTCAATGCAGGACTGGAAATATGCAGTTGTCCTTCGGCAACATGACTATGGAGCTGAACATCTTCAACATTGCCAAACAACCTCACAATGCAGATGATGGAATTGTTGATGTGGATTTAATAGAAACAATAGTTGATAACACTTTTCTTTCAAACCTTAGTGATGATCCTTTACAAACATGTTTAACTCACTTTGATTTTTATTTTGATATTGACAGATCGGTTGATGAGGTCAACGCCCTGCTTGACTCAGCACAATTTATGGACACTAATAAATGGAAGACAAGAGTTGAACAACTAGCACCATCAGAGAAGAAACTCATCCCATCATCAGAATCACCATCGAAACTCGAGCTCAAACCATTACCCAACACTCTGGAATATGCATTTTTGGGAGAAGAAAGTACTCTGCCGGTAATCATATCATCATCCCTAAATGACGAACAAAAAGATAAGTTGTTGGATGTTTTGAAAGAGTACAAAGGGGCATTATGATGGACTATAGCAGACATAAAAGGTATAAACCCTGTAGACTGCATGCATTACATTCACCTTGATGAAAATGCTAAATCTACTAGCGAAATGCAACGTCGGTTAAATCCTAACATAAAAGAAGTTGTTAGAACTGAAGTCCTTAAGCTATTAGATGCAGGTATCATTTACCCAATTTCTGATAGTTCATGGGTCAATCCTGTACAAGTTGTCCCCAAAAAGTCAGGAGTCACAGTAGTTACGACTGCTGATAATGAATTGATACCCACTAGAGTGACTACAGGATGACGTGTATGCATTGATTATAGAAAGTTGAATTCTGTCACACGTAAAGACCATTTTCCTTTACCATTTATCGATCAAATGCTTAATAGATTAGCAGGTCAGGAATTTTATTGCTTTCTAAATGGCTACTCAGGATACAATCAGATCCCTATAGCACCAAAAGATCAAGAGAAGACAACTTTCACTTGCCCTTTTGGCACATTTGCATATAGGAGAATGTCATTTGGATTATGTAATGCATCTGCTACATTTCAACGATGCATGTTAAGCATTTTTTCTGATATGGTTGAACGATTCCTTGAAGTCGTTATGGATGACTTTTCTGTCTTTGGTGATTCTTTTGATCAATGTTTACATCATCTAACACTAGTTCTGCAAAGATGTATCGAGAAGAACTTGGTCTTAAATTGGGAGAAATGCCATTTTATGGTAAAACAAGGTATTGTTCTCGGTCACATTATTTCGAGCAAAGGTATTGAGGTTGACAAAGCCAATGTGGATCTCATTTCTAATCTTCCTCCACCCAAAACAGTCAGAGAAGTAAGATCTTTCCTTAGACATGCTGGTTTTTATAGACGTTTCATTAAAGATTTTAGCAAAGTTTATAGACACTTATGCAATTTACTTGCTAAGGATGTACCTGTTATCTTTGATGATTCATGTCTTGTGGCATTTGAAAAACTAAAGCAGTTGTTGACATCATCACCCATCATTCAGCCCCCAAACTGGAGCTTACCATTTGAGCTCATGTGTGATGCATCTGATTATTCAGTAGGAGCAGTATTAGGACAAAGAGTTGACCGAATTCCCCACGTTATTTACTATACTAGTATGACATTGAATGATGCACAGTTGAACTATTCAACTACTGAAAAAGAAATGTTAGCATTAGTGTTTGCATTAGAAAAATTTCGATCTTATCTCATTGGTTGTAAAATAATTATATTCACAGATTATGCTGCTTTTAAATATCTTCTCACAAAGAAAGATGCAAAAGCTAGACTAATTCGTTGGGTGTTACTTTTGCAGAAATTTGACTTGGAATTCAAAGATAAGAAAGGGACATAAAATGTTGTGGCGGACCACCTCTCTCGTCTCCATTTTGACACAATTACAAAGCCATTAATATTGAATGAGTCATTTTTAGATGAACAATTAATGAGTGTGGAAGTATTACCTTAGTATGCTGATATAGTTAATTATCTTGTTATAGGTAAACTTCCAGAGCATTGGACCAAGCAAGATAAGGCTAAATTCTTTGCAGAGATAAAGAATTTCTTTTGGGATGAACCGTATTTGTTTAACTATTGTGCTGATCAAATTGTTAGACGATGTGTCCCAGAAAATGAAATTCAGAATAATCTTTCATTCTGTCACGAACAAGCTTGTGGATGCCATTTCAGTGCTAAAAAAATAGCAACTAAAGTTTTACAATGTGGTTTTTATTGGCCAACTATATTTCGAGATACTTACACTTTTTGTTCTTCATGTGATAGGTGTCAACGAATGGGGAGCATTACACGAAGGACCATGATGCCACTAAATCCAATTTTAGTGGTTGAGATTTTTTATGTATGGGGTATCGACTTCATGAGACCATTTCCCTCTTCTTTTGGCAATAAATACATATTGGTTGCTGTTGACTATGTATCGAAATGGGTAGAAGCAATGATCACAAGGTAGTGATAGGATTTTTGAAAAGCAATATTGTCTCACGCTTTAGATTCCCTCGAGCAATAATCAGTGATGGTGGTGCCCACTTTTGTAACAAAGCATTCAAAGCTCTTTTGACAAAGTATTCAATCACTCATAAAGTGGCGACCCCATATCATCCGCAAACCAGTGGCTAAGTTGAGATTTTCAATTGAGAAATAAAGCACATATTAGAAAAGATGGTGAGGCTAGACAGAAAAGATTAGTCATTAAGACTTGATGATGCATTATAGGCATATAGAACGGCTTTCAAGACCCTGATTGGGATGTCACCCTACAGGTTAGTGTGTGGAAAAGCTTGCCACCTACCTATGGAACTCGAGCATTGTGCGTATTGGGCCATCAAGAAATTCAACTTTGACATGCAGCAAGCCAGCTCAAAAAGAAGATTACAACTGGCGGAACTTGAAGAAATTCGCAATGACGCATACGAAAATGCCAAGATTTACAAGTAACGAATGAAAGTCTTCCATGACAAGCAAATTATGAGAAAATCTTTCACTCCAGGTCAGAAAGTGCTTTTATTCAATTCTCACTTGCACTTATTCCCAGGTAAGTTACGCTCTTGTTGGTCTGGCCCATTTATTGGACATACTGTTTTTCCACATGGGGCAATTGAAATTAAGGACCCAAAGAATGGCGTCACGTTTAAAGTTAATGGTCAAAGATTAAAGCCATATCTAGAGTACCAACCACATGAAGAAGACACCGAAATAAATTTGAGTGACCCACCAGATTTGAATTGATTTTTTTTTCTTTTCGGTGATTTGATATTTTTTTCTTTCTTTATATTATTACTTTGCTAATTGAAATTATTTTTGCCTAAGTGTGTTTGTTTAACTATTAAGTTTTCTCTTATCATTTTTAATCATGAGTACCTTACTTAGACCGTTCCTCTTGAACATTTTTAAACCACTTCAACGTGTCAAAACTCATCTCAAAAGGTAGATTCAATTTTGTAAAACACATCGCATTTGGGCTTTACAGCCACCAGAGTTAGTAGCCTATGTTAAGGGTTTAGAAAGCCAACTCAGAGACATTGAAAGAAGTGTTTACGACATCCAGCTGGAGCTTGAGGTAAATTCAATAAGAGGACGATTTTAATTTTCTTTGTGTGTTTTAATGTGTTTTTCTGTTTGTGTGCTTTAGTTTGTTACCTCGGTGAAGTGGCGGATAACGGTACTCCGTGACTATCAAGTCGGTTACTTCAGTTTCCCATAATAACTGGTATTCTAAAGCGAAGGTATGGACAGAAACGAGACTCTAGCGAAGCTTCACAAGTGATTCCCTTCACTTCCTCAAAATGCCCTCCTTACGATCTATAAAGCTCGGTCCGAACGCATGCGATTACTCATAAGGAATAACATACTTGCTGACATCCGTTGGTTAATCGAGGCTAAAGTACGATCGGCAGGTGAGTTACCTCCAAAATTTATTGCATACATGTCTGGTTGTGGTAAAGGAAATTATACAAGAAAACGACGAGCTCAAAGAATTTATGTTGCTTGTCATAAGTGTGCCAGAATGAGTTGCAATAAAAACCCATGTTCTTTAGGAATGGTGTCTGATAACAGGGAAGATAAGATTCAATTCATTAGGGATGGCTTGAATAAGGAGTCATTGGATGATATCCTTTTGTCTCTTGAAACGCATCCCAGTGGATATGTGCAAAGAGCGATTCTCCAGTTATGGCCATTATTCCATAAAGAGCATGCACGATATAGTCTCGGAAATCTGACTATAAACGACCTCGTTTGCCAGTTTATAAGAAAACTGGATAGGAAGCCTATCCTCGACCCATAGAGGGCGTTCAAGCCGTTTCTGTATGTAAAACCAGAGGAAGATGTGAGCCACAGTCGCAACTACCTGTAAATATCCTTTCACTTTACTGTTATTTTATTTCACTATTGTTTTATTGTGTGCATTATTGTCTTTAATAATTTTATTACTGTTTGCTTTTTCCTTATTACTGTTTGCTTTTTCCTTTTTACTGTTTTCTTTTTGACTCGCGAGCCACGTGCTTTACGCGTTATTTAATACTGACATGTTACCTCATACACAACTGTGACCCACTGTCACCAAGACTCTTAAATGTGATTTTTTTTGTCAAGCACTCACAAATTATTTTTTTGAGAAGTATCTCAATGGCAGCTACTCCAAATATACAATTCAAGAACATTTGTGTGCTTTCTGGATTTACCTATGGCAAACATAAAGAGTTCGTTGAGGCAGCCATCGATCTTGGTCAAAGTATAACAGAGGGAAAATTACACTTGGTGTATGGAGGAGGTAACCGAGGGTTATCAAAAATGGTCTCTGAAGCAACTTTTGTCAGAGGAAGTCAAGTGTTAGGCATCATCCCAAGAGTCCTAAAACCATTAGGCAGTTCGTCTGACTCATCAACTGGAGAAGAGTTAGTTGTCTCAGGTATGTAAGAAAGAATAACTGAAATACTTAATCATGCTGATGCTTTTATTTTCCTTCCAGGAGATCTTGCAACACTAGAGGCACTTATCACACTAGCATCTTGGACCTATCTGCACATTCACCAGAAACCCATCGGTTTGTTAAATGTCAATAATTTTTATGATGGCTTTATCGCATTTCTTAACCGTGCAATAAAAAACTATTATGTTCCTTCCAATGCCAAAAAACTTTTTATTTGTGTTCACACTGCTAATGAGCTACTTGATCTGTTACAAGCTTATAGACCGGAGCCAGACTCCTGGACCTTTGTGTTGGAGCGTCCAAATAATAACGGTAACAGTAGCCGCAGTAAGAAGTACAAATTAAATTTAACTCTCCGTTTGTAAATATTTTCTTTTGTGTTACACCACCCAGGTGATGTCTTCTAAACTCTACTTATTTCTTTTCAAACATTGAGGATAATGTTTCGTTCTGGTTGGGGGGAGGGAATAGTCGACAATTGTGGAATCTTGGTTAAGTTTTTACTGATTTTTTGTTATAGAAACTAACTGTTGCTAACTTTTTGTGTTGAAGATGGCTGAATATGGAGTGTAGTTACTCTAGAAACGCATCTTCATCGTTTGAAAACAAAAAACAAAAAAAATTCAAAAAAAAAAATTTAGACATTTTTTTTCTTTATTAAGTTTTTATGTTCATTCTTCTTCTTCTTTTTAATTTCTCCTTTATAAATATATTCAAATATTTGAGTCGAAGATGGCTGAATATGGAGTGTAGTGCCTCTAGAAACGCATATTCTTAGTTAAAAAAAAACATTTATTTTTTTACATCATTTTCACATTTCTGCATGCATATTTTCCTTTCATGTTTAGAATAGGTTGGGGGGTAGAATGTTGTTTAAAAAAAAATTGTGTTATTTGTTTTAACATTGGATGACATGATTAATTTTAAATTTTAGTATTTGTATTATCTTTGGTCTTAAGTGATATTACACTATGTTTGCTACTTTACATGTTGATGTCGGAGACAAATATGAGTTGCTTGAAGAAATGAACATGTCATAAATAAGTGTCAAGTGAGTTTTTGAGCCTATCATTTTTCTTGGAAAGTAACCCTTTGCTCATTCTTTATACAACTTAGCAGTTTATTATTTTATATACGACCTCTAGATTTCTTTTGAGTTAACCCTTAAAAAAATAATTGTAAAATAAAAAAAAAAGAAAAAAAAAATGTGTGTTGCTACATTGGGAGGCCCATCTAACTAGTAGATATGGATGATTATTTAGAGCCCTAAAAGATGATGTAAAGGCCATCTTTGATCCGTTTGAGCCTTTCTAGCCATCCCTTTTATTAAATATCCATAGTTACCCATTTTGAGCCTTAAAAAAAAACATTTTCTTTGTCAACTTATCACCTTGACCCACTCCGATTTGGAGTATTACCCGATGTCTTATAAGTTCCATCACCTATTTATGTTTAAGAAAATGTAAATAATTATTTTGTTCAGTGAAGTTATGCCAAATAAAAGCAAAAAAAAACAACAAAACAAAAGTTGTTCTTTCAAAAAAATAAAAATAACAACAATAGGTGAAATACACCTTGCAACTTCAAAAAAAAAAATCTCTGCATTTTTCTCAAACATACACTTTGTTTTCCTTATTTCTCTTCTGTGTTAGCCATGTCCCTAGCCTACGTTACGTCCTAATAAAAGTCCTTCTTGATTTTAGGGAACTATAGTTTGAAATAGAAGCTAGTTATATGGGCTAAAAAGATGTAGTGGTGCATAATAATAAAAGAAAAAGAGATAAATAAAATGGGTTGACTAGCATTTTTGTTTGACTTGAGATCGTATTATTTCTAAGCTGAGGGCATATTTCTTTCATCTTGGTGAGAGCATGTGATATCACTTCTTTATTATTTTCTCTCAATTACCATTCATTGGAGTGACTATTTTTATTGGGTTTAATTTCTTTGTGAGAGTGTCACTACTTCCAGTGAGATTTTGGGGTTTGATATGTCATTCTTGAAAGTAGCTATAACAAAGTCTATTAGGCTGATTCATGTGGATGGTTGATGTGGGTGTGATGTTTCTTTAGACTGGAGATAATGCTTATACTTTTTTTTTATTTCTATCATTAATCTGATTGAATAAACACGAATGTTCTTAAAAAAAAATCATTTTGGATTTGAATTTCATTTTCGCTTTATTTGCTAGGGACTAGCAATAAGCTGGTTGGGGGGTGTGTTGAGTGTTAGAAAATATATATTTATAAAGGAGAAAATCATCATTTTACATTTCAAGTTTTACTAACAACCCTTACTTTTATGTATTTAAGCTTCTTGCAATTTAATTATGTGTGTTTGATTTTAATTAAGTATTTTATGTATTTTAAGGGCATCATGGTCATTTCACAATAAACGAGAGATCAGACGGTAAAACGGACATCACTTTTGAACTCAAGACAGTCGAAAACCTTAGAAGGAGCATAAAAGGAAAAATGGCACTATTCACATGTACGGTACTATTCACGTGTACGGTACTGTCTACCTTACTGTTCATGACACTGTTCACATAGACGGATCGATGACGTGGCATTGACCGATGATGTGGCATTGACTGATGAGGTGTCACGATTCTGTTGGGCTAAAATTCTTATGTACTGTTGATGGTGACGTGACAGCATATCAGTGGACGAAAAATCTCGCGTATGGTACATGCATCACACAGGATTATTGTCAACCAAACCGCATCACTGTTCAACCCGGGTCAAACCGTGTTACTGTTCATCCACGTGGTCAAACCCCGTACTGTTGACTGATGACGTGGCGCAATCCTGAGCGTCCAAATTGTTTTTAATCCGATTACCATGATTTACTCCATGTATCTATAAAAAGTGGGTCTCTCCCCCCTAATTTGATATCTCTGAATCTATTTTTGGGATCCATTTTCTGTAATTCTTTCTCCATCTTGTATTTTCTACGTATTTTAATAAATTTCCATTTTGCCCCTAGTTCAATTATAAGTGGCTAATTTTCTTTCAAGCTTGGGTTGAAGGTGAAGTCTCAACATGTGTCATGGGCTTTATTTGGTAAATTTATTTTCTCTTCCCCTCTAATTTTTGTGGATGTTTTGACTTCTCGTCGACAAATAATACTAATCTTGTCTAGTACCGCCTTGGTTTCACCGGCTCCATAGTACAAGGTTATTATTATTTGGCACGATAAGCCCTTAGCACCATATTGATTATAGCGTGGTTCATGAGGTGTGGATTCCCCCCTCATGATTTAATTGGTATTAATAATGAATATTTAGCCCATGATGCATGTTGATACGAATCCAGATACCCAAGTACGTAATTTCAATAGATTTCTCTTCAATTTATTCTCGCCATTTTAATTCCAATTTTAGAATTTATTCTCGCCGTTTTAATTTAAGTTTTAGTATATTCCAAATCATTTCCACCACAAATCCAACCACCCATTTCCAAAATTAATTCTACACACAATTAAAATTCACCTCCTCGTGGGATCGACACTCGTCACCATTGATCTATATTACAATAGATTCGTGCACTTGCGAGTTCAATAAAATTTGCACAACACCTTACACATCTTTTTTTTACTGACAATTGTTTTTTATTCTTTAAAGCTAATGTCCAGGAGGCTCATTTGATGAAGATTGTCTTATCTCTATATGGGGCTCCCTCGAGTCAGAAGGTTAATTACAAGAAATCATCTATTTCATTCAGTGCAAATGTTAAAAATGATATTGCTCACCCGATTTGTAATCTCCTTGGGGATGAGGCCACTGTTGATCATGGCACTTATTTGGGCCTCCCTTCATTTATTGGTAGAAGCAAGTCTGTTGTACTTAATTATATTGATGATAGAGTTTGGCAGCGTTTACAAGGGTGGAATCAAAAATTGTTATCAAGAGCAGGTAAAGAGATTTTGCTTAAGACAGTTGCACAAGCAATGCCCAACTATGCCATGAATATATATGTCTTTCCTAGTGATCTTTGTAGAGAGTTAGAAAAGATGATGAATTCTTTTTGGTGGGGCAGTAAGGGGAATGGCAGTGGGGGTATTATTTGGATGAAATGGGATAGGCTATGTAAACCTTAGACTTATGGGGTTATTGGTTTTAAAAGATTGCATTTCTTTAATGTTGCAATGCTTGGCAAGCAAGGATGGTGTCTCCTAAACAATCTGAATTCTCTTGTGGCTCAGTTGTTCAAGGCAAGGTATTATCCTAAAACATCTTTTGTCGAGGCTCTGTTGGGCAGTAATCCTAGTTATGTTTGGAGATCGATTTTGGCTGCACAACCGGCTATTCTACGGGGTAGTCGTGTTCAAATTGGAAGGGGACATCAAATGGTTATTGGCAGTGCCCCTTAGTTACTTGACAATGATAGTGGCTTCATCACTTCTTCTATACTAGAAAATATCCAAACTACAATAGTTGACAGCCTTATGGTTCCTAACCATCGTCGTTGGGACTACGATGTTGTGGATGATATCTTCAACAGCAGTGACGACGATCGTATTCGCCAGATTCCTATTAGTTCTAGGCTTGACAATGATGTTTGGTTTTGGTTGTCTGATTCTAAAGGGTTGTATACGGTTTAAAGCTGTTACCGAATACTAGATACTATGCATTCTCCTCCTACTAGCAGTGCTTGGTGTAAGTTACGGCAACTTCTTGTTCTTGCAAAAGTTAAAAACTTTCTTTGGCGAGCAATGGCTAATGTTGTTCCAACTACTGACAATCTTTTACAGCGTTGATCAGAGGTACAAGCTCTCTGCCCCATTTGTAATGCTTCACTTAAAACTGTGTATCATATTTTGGTTACTTGCCCTTTTACTAAAGCTTGCTAGATATCCTCTATGATTGGGTTTAATGGGAGTTGTTTGAGTTTTGTTCACTGGTTGGAGGATTTGTTTATTCATTGTAATATTAATGATTGTAGTTTTGCTGCTATAGTTTGCTGGGGACTGTGGTTGAACAGAAATAACAAAGTCTGAAAAGATTTCAATGGGAGGGTCTAATATGTCCTAAATCTTGCTGGGTAGAATTTGTTCCTTTGGAAGCAAGCTCGCAAGAGTGTTTATTTTCCCTAAGTTTCTAGTACAATTGTTCATGGCTTAGTTTGCTGGAATAGGCCTTGTGAAGGGTGGTACAATTGTAATGTTGATGCAGTTATTTTTCGTTCTAGAGGCATGATTAGTAATGGGGCTGTCATCCGGTCTTCTGGGGGTGACTTTATTGCAGCGAAAAGTGACATCCTTCCTGGTAGATTTGAAGCGCGTGAGGCTGAAGCCATCGGTGTAAGGGAAACTCTTAGCTGGCTTAAGAAGTTTTCTTTTTCTGTCTATTGTTTTAGAGATGGACAGCTTACAAGTCTTTAATGTTTTACATGATAAGGTTGTTTATCCTAATGGTTTTGGTACTATTATTGTTGATTGTAGAGCTTTAGCTCAATCTCTATGAGAAGTGACATTCTCTTTTGTTCTCAATCTGCGAACGCCACTGCCCATACTATTGCTCGAATGGGGGGTTTTATGTCAAGTCGAGATGAGTGGAGAAATGTTCCACCTCCCTGGTTATTTAATGCATTGTCTGATTAATGAGGGGAAATGAAGCCTTCTATTTATAGGCTTCATTTCCTCTTCTTTTTTCAATTAAAAATAATATTATTAATATTTTATTATTTTTCTTCTTTAAAATCGGTGGCTGTCAAAGCCGTGTTCCACCATTTCTCTCTTACACTATTAGAAAAATGGTCTTTACTGACTTTAGAATAGTGTTAGAAATTACTTTCGCTGACACTTGTTAATTTTGTCAGTAATCTGGGAGTAAAAAATATAGTGACATTTGTAAGTGGTGTCAGTGATTACTATTACTACAGTATCACTGATATTATGACACCATAGTGTTAGTAGTTATTGATATTTTATTAGTATCTATGATTACTGTTACCATGGTATCACTAGTTAATTTATTTTTAAAAAATAAAAAATTGAATTGGATCATTGCCTATTGATTTATTGGTAAAATTAAAAGGCACCACAAAATAACAAAAAGAAATTGATTTATATCAAAAAAGCTTTCATTTCACATTTAAATATTATTAGTATATATTACAAATTCCAAAACTTCAATAACAAAAATATGAGATATCCTACTCTCATAACTAAATAATCCAAATTCAACACATAAAAATTTCTACCATCCAATCAAATGCCTACCGCTTGTGGCTAAATTTAATAAATTTAGAAGCTAAATTAAGAAGGATGACTGCCTTTCACTCTTTGAATATGAGTAGTATAATTACGTTATCACACCAGCAGCTTCTCCATTTAATAGACTATATGGGTTAGGATATAAGTGAAGTTGAGGAATAAACACTTCAAACAAATTGATCAAATCTGCATATGAATACATGGAAAAGAAAAAAAAATTAGCTGCCAATATCCAGCCATTAGAGAAACAACAATTAACAGAAATAAAATTATTTTGTTCGAAAGAAAAAAATACTCATAAGCTATTTATAAATAAACTCAATTATTCTCTTTTGTTAAAGGTTATATATATAGCAAACTATAGCAGACAAGAAGTTTTCAATGTAATACCTACCTCAGCACAAGCATGTTACTCTATCTACATCTATCAAATGATTTTTGTGCATAGTTAAAAGCTATTACAAATGCTCTATTATAAATAAATCACCACTCATTTCCTCAATTTATTCATTCTAAAAGCTTATTTAACAAGGCAAAAAATAAGTCTTCAAACTACAGTTTCCTTAAATTGGGCATAAAATAACTATGAATCTCCATATTTATATTAGGCATAATAAAGTTTGGATATAAAATATTTCAATAATTTGAGGGTTCGATCCAAAATTATTACTACTAAAAGAAATAATATTTGCAAACTTAGGTGGCGTTTGTTTTTTTGTCTGAAATCTGAATAGACCTGAATTAGTCTGAATTCTGAATAGGTTTGAATGTCTGAATCTGAATAATATGTTTATTTTTTCGTCTGAATCTCAGAAAATAAGTATTAAGTTTTTTTTTTCAACTTAAAAAGCTGAAAATATGTACTTTTACATTTATATCCTTATTAAATTTGAATGTCAAATAAATAATATATTAAATGCCACAATATTTTAACATTTATAAGTAAAACTATATTCAAGTGAATACATAATTATTTTGGAATTTAATATATAAAATACCATAAATTTCAAATTTTATCGTATATATTATAAGAAAGAAAAAAACATTGATATTTTTATGTGGGGTAAATATCTATGGGTGAGTTTTGGGATAGACATGAAAAATAACTTATAAAACAAGGATATATTTTACATTAGCAAGTAATTGACTTAATTTAGATTTCTCCATTAAATAAAAAGCCAAAAAAATTAGCTTATTTTATTAAGTCAAAATTATCTAAAAAGTCTCATTAAGTTATAAAAACAAACACCTCTAATTAACTTAATTAATTAAGTTAAGTCACTTTAAGTCATTAAGTTAAAAAACAAACGCCACCTTAGTTAAGCCTTTATAAAGTGAGTATGAAATTTATTATACTACTTAAATCTATTCATGTGAACCATTTAAAGAATATCACCCTAAATTGTAATTAAGTATTCATTAATTTTGCCTAATTATAAAACTTTAAGAAGATAAAAAAAAAGTAGAATAAAAATATAATCATTATATATTTCCACTCACAAGTAATGTTACTTTAACTTGATTGACATCATAATCCAAAATCACTTTAAACATTTTTCCTAAACCTAGAAAGGGAAAAAAAACAAACTTCAAAATATAATTATTATATATTAAGACATGCATATATAACATAACCATTTACTAGAATATTCATGGAATAATCCATAGTTCTTAAAATTAATATGCTACACTAAGTATATATTTGATACAGTAAATTAATTTTCAAACTATTACTCGTATGCTCATCATCCAAAATCATTTCTTGGAAGCCTTCAAAGTCTTAAATTAGGATGTCAAACTCAAACCAACACAAAACAAGAATGTCAAACTCAAATCAATCGCAAACCATAGAAATCAATAATCGGGCTAATATTTAAGTTAAATTAGTTCAATTAAAAAGAATAGCTAACAAGCTCCTAGCTTTCTGGAACCACCAGGCTGGTCCTAAAACCATTCATTTTTGGGCTCTAACTACAGTAGTAATTGGTACTTAAATACATATTTATAAAATTTAAGATACTTAATACATTGGATTGATATTTTCCAGTTTTTAATAACACATATGAATGAACAACATATTAAAATTTGAGATTATTCTGATATTATTATGTTGGTGTTTTGTAAGATCAAAAGTTAATAAATAGTTATGTCAAAAGAACTTGCTGCAGAGCAGCAAAGTCTAAAACATCATTAAAAATAACCTACAAGTTCAATCAACATAAAATTTTTCAAATTTGAAGTATGCATATAGAACTTTAGTTTCTCCGAATTTCAGCTCATTCATATATGTTTAGACTATCGTTTTGCACCACCAAACATGATACATGAGTAATTTATGAAAAATTGGACAGCAACCAACCATTTTGAAAAATCGATTAAAAATCAATTATAAACACAATTCATTCCAAAATTTCCAGAACTAAAACATACACATTTAACTTTAATTATTTCAAACATATGGTAAAGTTTGGACAAAATATTTCAATAATTTGAGAGTTCATTCCAAAATCATTACTTATAAACAAATCTTATGATTTTGGCCATCAATCATATAAATATAAATAAGAAAAATTAAACAACTAAAGTAGATATTGCCTTATTATGAACATAAATATAAATAAGACAAATCTAATATTGCCTTAGTAATGAAATGAAGAAACAAAATTTTGTTTTGCCCTGTAAACAAATCCATTAAAGAAAGGATAAAGACACCTCATTTCTCAACCTAAGCCACATACTTCAAACTTTTCCTTTGTAAAAGCATCTATTTGATAGTTTGTAATAAGTAATCATCCAATGAGACTATTTATAGTAAATAAAAATTGAAATCTATTCGATATGAACAAAATTAAAAAATAACAGCCAAAAAAAAATGAAAAGATTGCTTTTGGAAAAAAAAAACTAATAACACATGAACAAATGGTTAATAAGCAATAAGTTATATCAACATAGAACCAATATAAACCATTAATTTTAGCATAATCATGCTGCTCTTAAGAATTCCCAAATTAGAAAATTTTAGGGTTTTAGTGTAAAAAATGTTTAATGTCGTTCATCAGCGAAATAAAGTTAACCTTATAGTGACGATCACCCTAAACACAATATTTTCCAAAGTAGATATAATGAAGGCTATTTGGTGCCAATAAAAGAAAAGAAAGTAGCAGAGAAAAAAACACAATAAAAGATAAATCTTTACCTTCTTGTTTCTTCCAAGTAGTCAAAGAAACAATACCTTCTAGTTTCTTCCAAGTAGCCAAAGAAACATAGAAACTCTTCTCCAAATCACTTATTTAAACCTAAAAGAACAATTAAAACAAAAAAAAAACTCAAGATCTAATGACAATAAGAGAGACCCGAAATCATAAAATAAGAAAAGAAATAAGAAGTTAGGATTTTGAAGACAAATGGTGAACCTGTGCCACCGGTTTGACAGGATCATGGCTGAGCACTTTTTGACAATTTGGATGTTAGGGATTTTTCAAATCTGTGGAGCTTAGGAGGGAACAAATACTTTGGTAGAGGGAGTTAAAAAGTTATATTTTGGATAAGATAAGACTTGTCCATTTGTTTTGTTTTGATCCACTCAAAAAGCACAACTCTAAAAAAATTAAAAATAATTCGTAGCCTAGTGGTCTTTTGATTCAGTGTAGAAGTTTTAGGTTTAAGAGGTCTTAGGTTTGAATTCGGACTAAAACAAAATTAAAATGATAATTTTTAATTGCTGATACCTAAGCGTCATTGATCGCTATTACTAAAGTTATTGATACTTCAGTATTAGTAATTAGTGATACATATCTGTTAAACGCGGAAATGATCCAAATATATGTATGTACTGATACTTTTAAATAGAGTGTCAGAAGACAAGTATCAGTAAAGACCATTTTTCTAGTAGTGCTTAGTAGAGCTTGTGGGAGTTAATTTAGAGAGTTGATACAAGGAATTCAAGAGAGCTCAAGGAATAGCTTTGATGAAGTTAAGTATAGCTTTAGCGAGCTTATCTAGGGACCTTACTAGAGATCCTAGGATAACTTAGGTGAGCTCAAATATGAAATGTGATATGGTCATCAAAACCATCATAATAAAAAAAAGCATAAACAATATAGAACACGTAATATTTTTTGTGCTTAGGCCTTTTAACCTATATTCACGTGAGTAATCATCTCCATTCCACTAGATATGTGAAATATTACATCATTCAATTTATAATATCAAAAAACAATTATTAGAGGTTGTTGATGGTGAATAATAACATCAAGAAGAAGTGTGTCTTATAAAGATTAGAGAGTTGGAACAAGGAAAAAGGGTTATTTAAGAGATAAGATGGTCAATATCTTCCTTGAAAGTGTAAAAATAGAGGAAGAAGAAGAAGATAAAACAATCTCTCAAAAAATTAGATCTAAAAAAAAACTCCCAAGAGTTGATAGAGCAAAGAGAGAGAGAGAGAGCAAGAGAGAAAGAGTGATTCACATCAAATTTGAACATATAGAGGTTATATATGAGTGTTTTGAGGATATTTTGGTAACTTTGGCCAGTTGACAAATTTTCATTATTTTGTCCTCCACAAGTGAGGTTATTTTAGTATTTTTGTCTTTTGTCCTTTGATGTTGACATCTATAAGCTTAGGAGGCAAGAAAACCTTTAGCTTTCTTTTCGTCTCCATAATTGGGCACATGCCAGCCTTTTAGCCATGTGGTCGCACTGCTTCTTAAAGGATTGCAAAGGATAACTGACGTGGTCCTCTCCTATTGTTTTCCCTAAAGAATTTTATTCCTACAGGCTCTTTATTCTTAGCTAAAAGAAAGATACTTTATTCTTTCTCATGATAGCATGCATTGTTCACATGCTCATTCTAACCACCAAAATTTGAGTTTTGATAATACTCCTTGATGTTGGGCATATTTACCAAAGTTATCTATTTCCTTAAGGAGCTTATCTTCTGATCATTTAGAGTTATACTATCATTATGTCAAGTGATCTGACTTCGCATGGTTGACTTTCTTTACCACGTATCTGGCAGCATTGTTAGGGTATAATAAATTTAAAACCTTACTAATGATATAAACAATTAGCAAAACAAGTAAGGGTCAATCTTACGAAGACTATGCTAGTCGTATTTATTATCAATTCTAAAGCAAAGACTTTAAAAAATAAATAATAATAATAATAATAATAAAAGTTATAAATTAATCTAAATAAAAAAAATGCTAACCATAAATAAAAGAGGGGTTTATGAATTTTTAACTAAATAGCAAGAAATAAAGAAACTAAAATTATGAAAATAATAATTTAATAGAAACTTTAATTAAAAAAGAAAGAAATAATAATGAAAACTTTTGTCAAGGATCATTCGCCATCACCGAACATGCACATAATCAATATATCAATTCTATCATCAAATTTTATTGAAACTATCAACCGTAGATAATAATAAGCTCTGTTAATCTTTATCTTTCCTTAATGAGTTGTTAGACAAAACAAGTTCTTTACCTAATCTCTAACCATTAAATAATTTAAAACAAACTCTTTAAATTTAAGATAATTGAAGCATTAAGTAGAGAAAGACATTACGTTGATCTAGGTAAGAAACACATAAGCTCGGATAATTTAACATGCGTTATGTTCCGTAATTGAAATCAATTATTCCAATTTGCTACTAATGATTAAAATATCAAGACAATTACAATCAATAATTTTAACCTAGTAATAAAATTTATTAAAATCCTATCTAATTGACTAATTAAATAAGATGAGAATAAAATCATAAACATTAATTATAGAAGAACATAAACAATTTCAATTAAATAAATTGAATATTAATCATATGACATATTTAGAATTTTGAATTCACCCTCAACCAAATAGAAAATCTAGCTAACATGATTGAATTGGAAATAAAAGAGGTGACCATGCAATTATTTGCCGAATCCTTATAGGATTCTAATTCATGTTTTAGATTAATTTGCTTTCCATAATATGCAATGTCATGCACATGCAATTGCCAATTGTTACAAGGCCAAAAAGGTTAAGCCACCAAATTAGATTCAATTTCTTTATTAATCTCCACGTGATAAGCTTTTTTGTCTGTATGTGCATGAATTAATTTTATTGGCTTTGGTTTGATCGGCTTGAATTCCACTTGCATGTATGCTTAATTGCTTCCTAGTGTTCCACTTGAATGCATGCATGATGGGTAATTAAATTGCATCTTTCTCGATTTGTTTTAATTAAAATTTTTTATTCCTTTCCATTCTAATTCTTTCAAGCATATTTTTTTTAATGTTCCTATTTAATTCCACTTTAATCACAGAATATACCTAAAATAATAAAATATAAAAATTAAGATAAAAATTAACATAATAAAATATAATTTAACAAAATAACAAAATGAAAAATTAACTAAAACAATTAGAATATTTAAGACCAAAACAAGAAAAAGATGGAGAAATTAATTATTCAAATACAGAAAAAAAAATATGCACTTATCAATGTCATCAAGTCATTAACCCATGTCAGCATCTAAACTTCCCCTAACATGATTAAATAAGCAAGTTTGGTCACTAGATAAGCATACCAAATATGCAGAAAGTCATAGAGTCTGAAAACAACATAGATTTGGATTATATAATGCACATGCTAAACCAAAATGTAAGTATTTTGAAATTCAAATTTGAAATACCTATATTTTATATATTTACTGTTAATTAGGTGTTGTTAAATTCAAATGTGCAATGTTTGTTTCGGGTCTTTGTATTTCATGTATCCCCTATTTATATTAAAAAGGGGTAGGTCAAAGATATTTGGAGTTTAGGTGAATTTATAGTGGTTTGAAAATTTAAAAATTAATAATTTATTAGTCATTTGTTACATCAATACAAAATTAATTAAATTTATAAAAAAAGGAATAACACAATTAGAAAATAAAATATTTAAAATGATAGCACTTTGAGATGATGATGACTAATTTTTATACACATTAATTGAGACTTATAAGACTTATAAGATGTCAAAATTATTATGATTCTAATCAAAGCTTTTATGATTCTCACTTAAATGTTCTATTAAGTATACATGTTATTGCTTGGTAATTATACATGTTATTATTCACTTTGCGTATATGTAAATTTTAATTATAAAGTTTTTGGAGACTTCTGTAAACAAAAATCTTGAAACTTTATATAATTTATTTATAAGAATGCTATTATAGATTTTTCTATAAATTTGGACCTTCTAAAATGTGGGCCTTAGGCAATCACCCAATTTCCTTAATGATATAAATAGATCTGGATGAAATTGACATTGAAGCTTTATAGAGAAAGTTGTTTCTTAAATCTGATCAACCCAGCATAAGTAAGGTATGGAAGCTTAGTATTCCTACTTGCTGCTCAAATTTTAATCCACCATCTGAAAGGTTCAATGCCTTTATAGGGTAAAACTAAAGTAAATAACTACATTATTGCAAGAAATTAAAATAGAGAAGGGTTTGGCTAAATTTCAAAAGCAATTCCAAAGAGAGTTATAAGAAAGTCAAACAAAGACTTCTAGCAACCTCTGTGGTGAATGAACCTAAATATTAAAGTAGAGAAAATGATAAGGAGACAATGCTTTAATCATTATTAAAGGATGCCTTGCAAAGCACATGATAAGGAGACAATATTTAATTATTATTAAAGGATGATTTAATGAGTACTAATGGAGTCTCAGTTCTTCCTATAATAGGTATAGGGGGGTGGGCAAGACAACTTTTGCCTAGCTTGTCCGCAGCGATCTCAAAGTGAAAAATAATTTTGATATTGAAAACTAGATTTGTATTTTTAAAGATTTTGATGTTTTCAGGATAATCAAGACAATTGTACAGTCCATTTCTATCAAGGTTGTTCATGATAACAATCTAAATTAACTTCACATCAAATTGAAAGAGAAGATGTTGCAAAATAAGTTTTTGTTGTTTTAGTCTTTCAGAGTATGTATGGAATGAGAATCTAGGTGAGTAGAATGCCCTTTGCTATCCATTTAAAGCTGGCTCACAAAGAAGTAAGATTATTGCTACAACTCGCAATCTAGATGTTTCATTCATGGTAGGTACTCTTCCATCTTACAAGTTAAAAAAAAAAGTTTGTCAGATGATGATCGCTAAGATCAAACTTTAACATGCATGTGCACTTGATGGAAATTAATAAGAAAATAGTGAAGAAGCACACAAGTTTGCCTTTGGCAATAGAAACACTCGGTAGCCTCTTACATGGAAAAGTAGACCGTAACAATTGGAAAGATGAACTAAACATCAAAGTATGGGATTTACCTGAAGCGAGAAGTGTCATTATACCAGCTCTTAGAATAAGCTACCACTATCTTCCTCCACATTTGAAATGGTGTTTTATTTGCTACTTATTATTTCCAAAGGACTACTAAATTTAAGGAAGAATAGCTTGTCTTGTTGTGGATGGCTCAAGGTTTCTTGAGGCATGAAACTAACGAGAAACCAACCATAGAATTAGGCCCAATAGGCCAGCTCTAGAATAATGGGAACCTTAGATGAAATACTTTTCGGAAAATTATCAATCATTTACTTTAAATTTATTATAATGATTTATTTTACTGGTGTGTTTACTTAATAGAATTAGAATGAGGTGGAATGGGAATGAGATTTTAATATTTACTTACTAAAAATAAATGGGAATGAGAATATGTTAGAATGTCATTGATGTGTTTACTTGGAAAAATAAATGGGAATGAGGAAAAAGAATGAAAATCAATTTACCAAACTACCCATATTATTAAATAATGTAATTTTCATTAACTAGATACATGTATAAATATTATTATAAAAATGATATTAATTAAAAAATAAAATTAATAATAATAAATGTTAATAATGATAACATTAATAAAAATAATAATAACAATAATTAATAATAACTAAAATAATAAAGGTAATAAAATTCATTAATAATAATAATAATGACATTTAAAATAATAAAATTAATTGTGATTTGAACGAGAGTAATTCGGGAGATATAAAAAAAATTAGAGAGATACAAAAGTCAATTCAGGAATGGGAATCCTCATTCTCAACCCCCCCATGGGAATGAGATTCACATTCCTTATTCCCAAATTGTGTGAGACCCACATATTTTATTCTCATTCCCAAATTACATTTTGCCAAATAAACACATATTGCATTCTCATTCCCTAAATCCTGAAGTAAACACGCCATAAATTTACAATATTATAAAAAATATTTTAAAAAGTTTGAATTTGTTCAAATTTTCACCCTAAATTTGTAATTTTCACCAATCATCCACTAAAAATGTTGGGAAATTGAGCTTCCTCCCAAGATCACTCCAAGCAATTTGTCAAGTAACAAATTAACAAAAAAAATTAATGGAGAATACATCAATCACACAACACAAGATCTACTTGAAAAACTCCAAATCCAGAGAAAAACAACGGCCATTGTCACAAGACAACCAGAGAAAAATATTCACTATATGAAAAATTATTACAACCACATTCTCAAAAATAATTTTCTCTTACCCAAGCCTCAAATACATAATCCCGCGAAATATCTCTTAACAAAACAAACCCGTAATACTCATATTAAGGAGCCAATTGCTCGTTCAATATAATTATATGCTTAAGAACATTTCTCTCCTATATTGGAAGCTCTTAATGCTTCTCTTACATCCACCAATTGAATGCTCTCAATTGGATTGCTTCTTTCCATGGCCAACATTTCATGACCATTTTCTTGAGCAATGTTGAAGCTTATTGCTTCTCTAGGATTTGGAATGCCAAGCTCTCAAATGAGAGCTTCCTTTTTATAGGCAAAATTTTGCTTAAAATCAATCCCACCAATCTTGATCAGATCTGATGGCTTAGCCAGCAAATTTGATCAACAAATTTGATCAATAAATTTGGTGGTTATGCCACCAAATTTGAAGCCACAATTTTTGACATTTTTTTAATCACATTTTCAACAAAAAAGACATAATTACTCTTGCAAAATGACAAAATAAAAGTAGAGACAACTTACGTAGTAGTTATTTTATAAAGTCATTTTGTCTTTTTAGTAGATGGTTGATACAAATTACAAATATTGGGTGAAAAATTAAATAAATTTAAGTTTTTATAGTAATTTTTAAAACATGGTAAATTTAAGGTAGACTGATAATTTCCTTTTTTTAATAAGGATTCTTTACATTCCGTAACTTCAACTATCAAAGAAAGATAAAAGAGCTCAAAATTTAATTAATTTTAATTATATCTTGAATTTCACCAATAATCAACAAGACACTGACAAACTTTTAAAAAAAATAGTCAAGAAAATATCTTTCTTATTTCCTTTAGAACCATTATTTTAGCAAACTATTTTTTTTAACTTCAAAAAATAAGCTAATAAATATATAGAGAAGAGTGCAAAAAATTTTATAATGGTCAATAACTAATTTGTTAAAATTAGAAAGATAAATAATTTAATTTTTTTGGGAAAAGCTAATAATGAATTAAAGATTAGACATATTATTTATTAATTATAGCCCTTTAACAATAAGGTTATCAAATTGATAAAAATCTTAGGATAATTGTTAAAGATTAGGCTGCTTCAACCAAGCAACAAAAAGATGGCTAATAACTTAAGATAAATCTTATTAAAAGGGCATTTATGAAAGCTTCCGCGTCCAATATGCAATATTTACTCTATTGGGTGGTTTTATTTAATTGAATTTTAGGATAGCCGTTGGACAAATGACACATAATCATCCTTTTCCTGGATAGTTGATGGACAAACCACACTTTTAAGATACAAAACCAAGCTAAGAACAAAAAATTTATTTTTTGTCGAGGAGCAGGGTGCCTCGCTTGTTCGGCGTGTGTGGACTGTTTAGGCTTTTTGTGGAGTGAATGAGGATTGAGATGGCGGTGGATATGGAGGGGGTCTGACTTCAGGTGCGGAGGACTAGCAAAAATCGTCTTAAACCTACAAAACAACCAAAAAAGAGATCAGAGGTGGAGTTGGGGGTGGCCGGCGACCACGCTCCGACACTCAAGTCAGAGTTGGGTTATCTCAGGTTAGAGAGCTTGCAAGCTCTCAGTAATAGAGGTTTTGAGATTGAAGAAACCTTAGTTTTTCGTGGTCTCTGTGTTAATTTCTTGATAAAAATTAAACCTGAGTATTTATATGGTGTACCCCAGTCATCGTGCCACCTGGCATTATATTATCGGCGTTCCCTACTGTCATATCAGAAATATTCTTATTTTCATGCGTATGGATGCTTAGGCGTTTCAAAAATATTCGTGAAGAGCAAGTTTGAGGCGTATTCACGTGCTAGGCGTAGTGGAGTGGTCTCGCGTACCTATGCAATTTCGTTGTAATTTTTCAGGTGTGGCAGGAAAGGCTGGTGGTCCCAACTATCATAATATCAAACTTTTGGTCAATTCGCTAGCGTGACAAGCGGTTGTCTCCTCTTTTGTAGCACGATATTTTCTCACCGATTCCTTATTTTTTGACATGTATTCAACCGATCTTTTTTAGAT
Organism: Citrus x clementina; assembly: GCF_000493195.1. Classification (NCBI taxonomy): domain Eukaryota; kingdom Viridiplantae; phylum Streptophyta; class Magnoliopsida; order Sapindales; family Rutaceae; genus Citrus; species Citrus x clementina. Next base: position 8,495,589 of record NW_006262201.1, read on the forward strand.
TCGGGGCTCACTTATCCCTTGACATTTTTACAAAGACTTTCTATATCCTTACATGGTGTACCCGAGGTACCTAGGGTACCGAAGGTAAGCTAATTTCTTAAATATTGACACGTGGTGCTTCATCGTTGGCCTCATGTTTCCTTCCCAAACAACATCTCCCTAGTTTCTTTGTGGCGAATGTAATTGAGGCACAATAAACTCTTGGAGGAACTGTGTGTAATACGTGGCGATATTTACTATTTTTTTTTAACAAACACTGATATGATATATGTCTTCACGTCTCTCCAGCTTCTCTTGGAAAAGGGTAGTCGCCTGACACATAATTTGAATTTGAAAACACCCATCTGCAAAATTATTTGACCTCTCCCTTTATGAAGTATGATTTGTCAGGTTTAATTAAAATCTAATTCACTCCTTTTATGTTACCACTTTATTTTGAAAATCATAAAAAATCTTCCATCAAGTTTAATTGCTTCAAGTGGCTTCTTCTTGCTTCCTGGCTTTTCATCTTTTCCTTTGCTTTATTTCTTATTCTTTTTGGCTCCGTCTTTTTCTTTAGGTTCTCATCTTCTCCTAGGCTCTATTAACATTCCATAAACAGGTAAAAAGTGTTCATTTACTTCTCTTTTTCCTTTTTTTAAATGTCTTTTCATGTCTACTTTTCCCTAGTTTCTTTCTTCTTTTCCCTTTCTTTCTCTTTTCTTTTATCTTCTTTCGGTCTCCTTTTCCTTTTTTTTTTCTTCTCTCTCTTTTTTTTTCTTTTTCTTTTCTCTTTCCCCTTTTCCTTCCCTCTCGGCTGCACTTCTTTTTGCGCGTTTCTAGTGGGGTCTTGGAGGTTGCTGCGGCGGTCTCTGGTGCTTGATCTGTCCGGCGCACAGCCGTGTCTCGCGGCTTCCGGCGAGATCTCCTTCCAGCAAGTTTGGCGCAGTGCTTCTCTCCCCCACATTGTCTCTTCACTTCTTTTTCCTCTTCTCTCTTTTCTTCCTCTACTCCGTTTTCTTTGGCTTTTTTTTTATCCAGACTTTTTTTTTATCATCCAAACTTTTTTTTATTATCCTGACTTCTTTTCTTTCTTTCTTTTTATCCATGCTCCCTTTTTTTTTATCATCCAGGCTCCTTTTTTTATATCATCCATGCTCATTTTTTTTTATCCAGACTTCCCTTTTTTTTTATCATCCAGACTCTCCTCCCTTTTTTTTTTATCATCCTAACAGCTTCCTTTTTCTTTTTTATTTTTTTGAAATCTCTAACGGATTTCATTGTGCCCATGACAGTCTCTGCACAGCTTCATCTTTTAAGCAATTTCTAGCGATCCGCGATTTCTCTTGGCAATTTACAATCTATTCATCTCCAAACTCGCTTGTTTTTTTTTTTTTTGCGACTAAAATTTGCTACTCTTGGTGAAATTTAGGTATGAATTTTTATACCTATTTTTGGCTTCTTTATTTTGAAAAATATTGTTGTGGCTTTGTTTCTGGACTTCATGCAAAGTGTTGGTACTTTTTCTTTTTGTTTATGCTTTTATTGGTGGATGTTGGTGTTTGGCTTGTGATGGATGAGGTCTGAAGTTGTGAGGGCATGTTTTGATGTGGAGATTTTGTTTTCAACTTGTGCCTTGTGTTTTTAGGGGAACAAGATGGGGAGAAAAAGAGTTAGGATAAAGGGTCGAAATATTGTTGATGATTCGGGTGGTGAGGAGGCCCCATGTTCTGGGTCAACCCCTTTTGTGTATATTAGCGATGACGATGGGTCCCTTTCGGGTAGCCCCAAATTGTCCCGAACTTATCCTCGTAGTAAATCTAAAACTAGGGGGAAGCAACCAGTTAGGGCAAGCTGTCATAAAACCCGTGCAAAAAATTCCAGATCCAAATCTCCTGCCCCTGTCAGTATCCCAGATCCTCCCCTGGTCTCCCCCTTTGTCTCTGTAGCTCGTAGGCTAATTCACTAGGGGGTAGGCCAGCTATTCCAAGAGATTTAGAAAGAGTTAGAGATAAATATAACATACTTCCTTCTGTCCGCCTTAGGATACCTCGCAAGGACAAGCGCCCCGAGCACCCCCATTCT
>NW_006262201.1:8497932-8584113 GCF_000493195.1 Citrus x clementina
TAGGTCTCTGTTTGCCTCTTCAGCCATTTTTTTTAGAAAAGTGTTCACTGAGATGCAGATTGCTCCCGGACAGTTATCTTTACTCGGTTGGAGATTGTTCATGGGTTTGGAGGTTCTGTGGCTGGATGAATTTGAGGAGGATATTTCTTATAGAGATCTTAAGGGACTTTATCAGTTAAAAAATCCAGCTAGTTTATCTGTAGCTTATTTTGCTACTTGGGGGGTTCATGGTAGCTTGGTGAGAACGGATCCCTTGCTGAAAAAGGGCTATAGATATAGGTGGTTCGTGGCTGAAGGCGAGTGGGGGAGGAGTATACCAGCGGGGAATGATGTTGTGCAAGTTCGGAACTTCTTTAATGAAGATAGTATGTATTTCTTTCTTTCTCTCTCCCTTTTTTATGTATACATACATTTCTCGCATGAATTTTCTTCTTATTCGTTGTTTCTTGGGACTTTTGTAAACATCACTTGGTCTAAAGGGACATGCCCAATTCATGAAGTGGGGAGAAAAGTGAGTGGTTTCATAAAGAAGTTCCAGTCTCTGCAGAGTGAGGGCAATGTTATGACCACTACCCGGCTGGCGAGAGCTGGTTTGATTAAAGAGAGCCTTCCATCTTCTTTGGGGGGCGATTCACGTATGGCTATGTGGTGTTGTTGGGGTACCCTACCTTCACTGGTTTTGTGGGGTGCCCCCATCATTTGCACAAACTTTTTTTTTTTGCGACCATCTCTTATTTTTTCTTAATGTGTCTTTTTGCCAGTGACGATTCTGATGTTTATTTTTCTGATCCATCTCTTTGTCTCCCTTTTTTTTTTTTTGCTTGATGTTGGATAGATAATAGAAGTTACGTATAAAAATAAATATCAAATAACGAATCTTAAAAATTAATAATAAATTAATTAAATAACAAATGTTAAGAACAACCCTACTTTCTTCTTCCCAACCTAAATCGTTTGCAACCGCTATTGCGGGCTCTTCGCTAAACCTATCAGCCTAAATCAATTTCTTAAATTCATGGTCGGATAAAGTATTTTTTCCAGAAAATAATTTCAAAGTTTAAGTAGATTCATGTACAAAATATAAGAAAATGAACATATTGCTTTTGCTTGATTCTTCATAAGCAACGCTAGAATATGAGACGAGAACTTTATTCAATCCACCGGCAAAGCTTCCAGAAAGGTGAGTCAGCATCTAATTAGAGGAAGCATCTGAGAGTTATTCAATAAGCTTCTTGTCCATTCTTTCCATCACCATGTCCCGCATATCATTACCTACGTGCTTTAGGCGTCCGTGAACAGCTTTGTGAATGTGATACTGAACATTTCCTGTAATTGTTAGTATTGCCAGTATGATGCCCAACGGTAGTAATCCTTCAAATATTATCCACAACATGATATGGGTATGTTTTGTGTTTTTACCTCTATTTTTTTTTTGTTTGATTTAGGTATTATGGGTAGTAGCAACCCACCAACAGTTGGTGGTCGATTTTGTAAGCGAAATACGTCAGCCGTTTTTGTGTGTTCAATTCAAATGAAAAATTTAACCCTATGATGTCAGTGATATTTTAACGAGATTATAACAAGAGTGGTATAATGATAACTATGTAAACTTCACGTGGATTGTCGCAAAAAAAAATATATTTTTGATAAAGTATGAAAAATCAGGTAGTCAGTAGATAATTTTCCTGTTATTTTTATATATAAGAATGGAAAAAAAGACATTTACATCCCAAAGTTTGAAAAAATAATCATTGAGAACCCCAAGTTTTTAAAAAATGACACTAAGACTCCCTTTTGACCATAGTACCCTTTGGCCTTATTATCCCGAAAAATTAACTCGAATGTTTTCGAATAAATAAAAATATAATATTAAAATAAATGTAAAAATATATACATTTTAAAATAATTTCAATATTTAAAAATATTTTAATATTTTAAATCTATTAGATGTATTTTATTATATTAAAGTTAAATTTATAATAAACATAGTATTAAATTAAATGTATTAAAATTTAAATTATTTTGAATATTATGTAAAATAATAACTTTAACAATATTAGTATGTGATATTTTTTTATTGTAAAATGTATTTAACATAAAATTTTATTTAAAATCTCTACAAATAAGTATAAATATTTTTTAATATAAATATAATAATTTGAATATTTTTGTTTTATTTAAATATTAAAATATTTAAAAATTGCTAGTCTAGATAGATTACATCATTTATGTAATATTTGGATTTATTAAAAATCTTAAAGTCAATTTTTTATTTACTATATTTAAAGGGTATTATAGACAAAAAAGGATCTTAGTATCATTTTTTTAAAATTTAGGAAATTTATATGACCATTTTCTTAAATCATGGGAGTGCGGATGTTCTTTTCCATAAGAATATATCAACATGATATTCCTTGTTTTATTTTTCGTTTTCTTTCCCTTTTTTATTTTTTCTTTTATGTAATGATGTCATTTTCTACTCTATTATTGCAATGATATGACATAATCTTTATTGCATAATTTAAAATTTTATTGTCATTAAATAAAAAAATAATTTTTTTAATGTTAACAACTCATTATTTATTTGATCTTCAAAAAAAAATTATTACACTTTTAATAAATAAATAAATTATAAAGTCGATCTTTCTAGACGGGAGGATTTATAACGTCATACTCATTGATCAAGTTGTATAAATGGAAACGTTATCCTTAAAGATTCTTTATATTATTTATTTGTAGAATGATTATAGTATCAAGTTTCACGTATTCTTAACGCATGATTCATGAAATATAATTTATAATTTCATCTTATCTGCACAGATATGAGCGAACTTTTTGTTTTGTTCCAAATTTTGATATTTCACTTATAATGTTTAAGTTCCACATGTATATGCGCGTGCCAATTTTTTCAAAATTGAGTAAGATTTGACTTATCACAAACTTAGGTATTTGACTAAGGATAGATAGTATAATAATACTATTATTATTTAATCAAACTAATAAAGTTCTACAAAGTTTAGGGACAATTTAGTAATGTTATAATTTTTAAAATATTTATTATTAGTTGTGGTATAGAAATAATTAACTGTAAATAAAATCATTAAAGTATTGGTAATACTTTTTAAAGTAGTACTGAGAGTTTTAAAAACAATTATATGTGTTTGGTAAATCTTATTGTGAAACTACTGTATGAATATAAATGACTGAAATTTATATAATGTTAAATAGAATTTATTTACACATTTGTAACATTTGTAAACATGTACATAAAAATTTTTTTTATTGTGTATATATAATAATTCATAACTAAAATAAAAATTTTAATTATTAACTTTATTTTTTATTTTGTTATCTTATTATAATTGGTGGTGGTGGTGGTAGTAGTAGTAATAGTAATAATAATAATCTCTTAAAGTTAATGATTTTATTTTCTAATTAATATGAATAATTTTAGATTTTTATAATATACGTGAGAATATACATAGAATTATATTAAGTATAAAATTGATTATCAAAATAAAATTTTAAAAAACTTATTCTTCTTTATTTTTTATAAATCAATTCTCAAAATCAAATTTTAAAAAGTTACTTTTTCTCTATTTTTTAAATCTGTTGTATGATAAGGTGATTTTGTCAAAAATAATTTCTAAAAAAATTTACGAGATATAAAAATTTACTTTTAACTTTTTAAAAGTAATTCTAAATGAACCCTTAATTATAAATATTGAGAATAATTTATAATAAAAGAATTAATAATCCAAGAAGATGATTTTATTGAGATTTTCTCGTAAGCTGGTACACGGGGAATATTTTGATTGTAAACCATCGCCTTTGATTGCTACTAAACATAAAAAGTCAAAAAACTATGATGAAGACGAGACCTCATGACAAACATACCACGTTTCCCCGCACGTTATAAACATCCCTCTTCCACCCTTTTTATTTAATTACTTTTAAAATTTTTAATGGTTTATTTATTTTTAAAAAAAGAGTATTAACAATTTGATCCTTTAATTTTACAAATATCATATATAAAGATAAATTTTATAATCTTTTTCACGTTTCCCTCTTGCCAGGTTCCATTAAAAATCCATTAGTAAAATAAAATCCGTACTAAGATCTGGCTTGAGATTGAAATGCTGTATCTTCTAACATATAACTAAAAATAATTATAACTATAAAATAAAAGTTAATAGCTTGTTGTAAACATAATTTTTAAAAAATAATTTTGATAAAAATATTAATGGTATAATAGATTTTTCGTCATACAAGCAAAAAATCATATCAACATAACTTTTAAGTTACAACAATTAGTATTTATAAATTATTTTAGTATTGTACATTTTAAGTTACAATTGCCCAACTTTAATTCCAAACAAGGCCTAAATGACTTGTAAATTGTTGACTTCAAACACTATTAGTTTGGGTTCTATTAAGTTACAATTAATATAACTCACTACTCACCCAAACGTGAGGAACATGGTAGTAAAGCCCATCGGGAGGAATTCTAGAATATATTAGAGTTAATACAACTAATTAACGCATGTATGACATTTGTAATTGAATTTAATATAATCACCACTTGTATGATGATTTTTTTTAAAATAAATACACACATATTATATCATTATTTACTTGTTATGTATTTAATATGATACCTCTTATGTATTCTAAAATTTCTTATTCACCTCATGTTTACACTATTTTAAGTGGGCTATAAGTTACATTGGTTGTAATTTAGCAAGACCCATGCTAATGGAGCTACGGAAGTCATAGTTGAGTATAAAATAAATTTTTTTAGAACTCATGATGTGGGCGAACAAGATTCAAATAGTTAATCATAACACTATTAAATATTTGTTAAATTAACAATTTAGAAGTCAAATTCATGTTTTATATTTTACTTTTATGGCACTTATGAATTTTTATCTTTTATTAGAAAACTCAAACTTGATTGCTCTTTTATTTTTAGATTAATCCCATATTTCTTTGTACTTTATTTTGGAATAAAGTACAACTACTTGTAAGTTTAAGAATTTAAATATATTAGGAATTTTTAATATAAAATAGTTCCAAATACTACAAATCATACATTCTTTATTATGTGCATCAACTAGTTTAGTTGATAAATTTTTATTTTTTTTTTAGAAGAGTTGATAAAAATTTTTAAATACAAACAAAAATCAAATGTTTGAACTTGACTCATAAGGATGAGAAGAAAATTAGCCAATCGTATATCATTAGGATATAACTCTAAAAAAATACATTATTTATTAAAATTTTTTTACTATATTACTAATTAATTCAACTACTATGTCTTTAAGATTAAGGGAGGGCAAATGCATGTTTATTCTGATTTTATGAAAAAATATAACCAAACTAAATTCAAATGGATCATAAAATTGTTGAATCAAATTGAATCTTGAAGAATGAATTGGCTTGACTAACATATTTATGTTAGTTATTCGTGATTCGCATAAACTTTGTGGACTAAATTGTTATTTTCCCAACAAAAAGACGCACCAAACTGGAATAAGGGACAGAGAATGGACATGCCATTGGCCTTCACATTCATCATCTCTCTCTTTCAGCTCAAAAGATTGTAACAAAAACAAAACCAAAACACTCAAATTCCATTTTCCATAATTCCTCCACTTTCTCCCCGTCTCTGACTGAAGCTACAGTAAAATATTCTCTCCCTTCACAACAGTATCATTATTACTACTCTGTTTCCGTTTCCATTTTCCCTTTTCCCAAAAAAATTTAAAAAAAAAATTGAAAGTTTAATATTAATTCCAATTATAATTCTCTCCCACTCAGCGTTGTTTCAGATTCTTTGCTTTGCCTTCAAATCTCTCCAAACTCAAATCCCTCCTTGTTCTTTATAAATCACTCTGTTTTTCTTCACCCCAATTCTTCAAGCTTTCTTCTTCTTCTTCTTCTTCTTCTTTAATCCCCATATTTATATACATACACACACACACACATACGCACACACATATACAGCATAAACACCAAAAAAAAAAAACACAAAAAAGGAAAGAACATGGAGAAGTATGAGCTTATGAAGGACATAGGATCTGGGAATTTTGGGGTGGCTAGGCTTATGAGAAACAAAAACACCAAAGAACTCGTTGCCATGAAGTACATCGAGCGTGGCCACAAGGTTTTTCCATTTTTTTAAAATTTTTTATTAAACCCATTTTACTTCTTGCATGCATGTACCTGTTGATGAATGAAAGTTTTGATTTTTGATTTTTAATTTTGAGTTATGTTTTTGTTTATCTAATTTTTGGAATTACTGTATTTCAGATTGATGCAAATGTGGCCAGGGAGATTATTAATCACAAACAACTTCGCCACCCAAATATTATTCGCTTCAAGGAGGTTATTTTTTGTTTTTTATTTTGTGGGTTTGGTTTTTGTTTAGTTGAATTTTTGTTTGTTAAAATAGTTTTAATTTGAGAATCAATGTTGCATATATGTTTATTTTTCAAAATTTTGATTGGGGCGTTTGAGTTTTGCAGGTGGTTTTGACTCCAACACACCTGGCAATTGTGATGGAGTATGCAGCTGGGGGTGAGCTCTTTGAGCGAATTTGTAATGCTGGAAGGTTCAGTGAAGATGAAGTATGATTTATATTAGCTCTTCATAACTTTGACTTGCTTAGTATCAGTGGCCCATTGTGAAAAGAGAAAAAAATATTGTTAATTTGATTATGTTGTTTGAAATGCGGTGAAGAAAGAAAGAGGTTCTATATTATTGATTGTCACATATTTGTATTTGTGCAGGCCAGATATTTTTTTCAGCAGCTTATCTCAGGTGTCAGCTACTGTCATTCCATGGTAAAAATCACTTTAAAATATCAGAAAGATGTTCTTTCTGATTTATTGGTGAATTTCTCTCATTTTTGCTTTATTTGTTTTTTCTTTATCTGCAGCAAATATGCCACAGAGATTTGAAGCTGGAAAACACTTTGTTGGATGGAAGCCCAGCACCTCGCCTGAAAATATGTGATTTTGGTTACTCAAAGGTTTGATATTATAAACAGATCAGGGTTATAAGCTCTGTTTAATTTGATGAAGTTATTCTAAAATTTTAATCTTTTGACATTCTTTATTTGTGTAGTCATCTTTGTTGCATTCAAGGCCCAAATCAACAGTTGGGACTCCGGCATATATTGCCCCAGAGGTTCTTTCTAGGAGAGAATATGATGGCAAGGTGACATTGCTAATGTTTATTGGATGACTTATTCATATTGCATACTAAGTAAATGCTTATCTATAATGTACCTAATTATTTTGGTTTCCAATCTATATCTGTGAATTAAAGTTCATAGATGATTACCGTCACGCCCTTGGCTGTTGAATGGAAATCTGGGGCAACAGGGTTCATGGTTGCAAACATCTCTACGATGTTTTATTTCTTTCTCTCTCTTGGGTGGATCAAAGGTTAAGGTTGAGGTTTCCTGTGAAATAGTATATATTGCTGTTCTATTGTGGTTCCTACATCACCGTGTACATCCATTCAGCATTTTTTTTTTCTTTTTGTTTCCCATCTTCTATCTTGAGTTGATTTGGGAAGGCCAGTTCCTTGGTTTTCAATTTGGTCAATCAATGATTTATTTCTGATTGGCTAGTGAATAATATACAAGGATGAGACCTTTGGTGTGAAGCAATTACTAATCAAAATTGCCGCCGGCCGAACTAAAGGGCAGCAATTCTTATATCTATCATATGTTTTTACTTTTTATTGTTTTCTTCATATAGTTTTGGTATCCACTCCTATCATGTCTTCTTTACATGTGACTTTAGTTTCACATATCCAGATCTCCATGGAGCATCTAAAGTATCCACATCAATTATGTTATGGTTGATTACTGTCATTTTTCTGGCAAGAACATGAAACATATAACCTATCTTCACTTTTAGAAGCCATTAAAAAATTTTCACCTTGCAGGTTCAGTTAATACTGATTTTTGTTTGTTCAGTTGGCGGATGTATGGTCTTGTGGGGTTACTCTTTATGTTATGCTAGTGGGAGCTTACCCGTTTGAAGACCAGGAGGACCCGAAGAATTTCAGGAAGACCATTAGTGTAAGACACCTTGACATTAATCTCTCATCTATTCACGAAAGCATTTGTTTTACATTCTTCTTTACATCTTTCTCAATTTTTCTGCAGAGAATAATGGCTGTTCAATACAAGATCCCAGACTATGTTCACATATCTCAAGACTGTAGAAATCTTCTTTCTCGCATTTTTGTTGCCAATCCATCGAGGGTATGTATGATTATATCGACTCTGCTAGGGAATCTCAATTTATTTATATTATGTGTGGCTTAACGTAGAGGGTGACACACACACACATACTTGTTCTCTAACACTGTGTGGGATGTTTAGGTTGAGATTCTGATGCTGAAAGTAAAAATGATTAAAAAGAGTAAAATTAGAGAAAAACAAGGTCTGCGAACAATGTTTTAATTTGACGGGAGACCTGATGACATATGTGGTCTTATTTAGTCTTCATCATTCTAAGTTTTTTTATTACTTTAGCTTGGTATGATGTTTGGTGTGGATTATTACAACTTTTCTTAGACATTACGAGTCAGATAGTTTGCAATTGTGAGATTTGCTTTACATTCTGTGACTGGCCACTAGGTTTTGTTTTCTATATCATTATGTCATTGTGGGGGGTTAATGAGCCAAAGTTCATTAGTTTTAGTTGAGTCTTGTTTCTGTTTAGGCTGGAAATCAAAGGAGAAATTATATTTATTTACCATTCTCAATTTTCATGGACTGTAGTTTATAGAATTTCCACTTGTTTTAACTTCTGTTGGAACTATATAATTCACCTGTAGGCCAAGGTATTATGCCAAGGGAGCTTGAGTGCCATGCCTTGGGAATTGTAGATGTTTTGTAATTGCCAAAAGAAACCATGTGGACTATTTATGAGGGTGATATTTGACTGGTGGAGGGTCAATGAAAGTGTCAATATGACAAGGTGGCCTATGAAACTGTTGTTGTGAGATGTGCTACAACATCTTTGAGATGTGGAAAAAGCAAGCAACTCCTTCTATTTCTTTTCACTGTATTTAGTCTCAGGGAAATATGGGTCATCATTTGAAAACTCCAGCTACTTCCACATGCTTGGACTATGTCTACAAGCTTCTGTGGCATCATGCCTTGTATGTATCCATGGTAGGTAGTATTTTGACCATGTCCCAAAAATCATATGGTTAAAGGAAAAATGTTTGTTGGAGTTTAGCCAGGTAGGCCATTCTACTTCCACTAATAGATGTCATTAATGTGAAAATGAAGTCAGCTAGATCATGGACAGTTAGTTATTTACTGACTCTTCAGGAGCAGAAACTAAATTTTGCTTCTTTCTGGATGCTGTTTGCTCCCTTGAGTAGAAAAGATAAAGACATAATCATTGCCTCCTGTAACCAGAACTCAATTCATTGAGCCACATGCTAGTTACATTCTAGAAATTTAGAATTTCAGGTCAGATACAGGTCAGATACTACAACGTGGCTGATATCTTTTGTGGGGATGGGCCTTTTGACATGGCAGATTTACAGCTTCTAGGATTGAATCTGTTATATTTAGCCTAGATTATATTTAACATCCGGTACTGAGACATTATACATTTCCATATCCTTACAAATATACTCTATTTTTGAAATGTCAGAGACATAGAACTCAATGTTATAAAATTTGTCGTAATTATAAAATTTATTGTAATTTCTATAATACTTTTCATGACATGCAGAAATGGAGTGTATGAGAAGTTTGGCATTTGAACCATATTGTGATTGAGGAGTCATTTTTAGCAGTCGGCCATTATTAGCTTTTTATGATCCTATTTTCACTACTTGCAGCGTCCTGATTATGAACAACTTTAACTATGTAATTACTTTTTATATCTTTCTTTGTTTTACAGAGAATCACCATTAAAGAAATCAAGAGCCATCCATGGTTTCTAAAGAACTTGCCCAGGGAACTCACAGAGACAGCTCAAGCCATCTACTATAGGAAAGAAAACCCAACCTTTTCCCTCCAAAGTGTTGAAGAGATCACAAAAATTGTGGAAGAGGCCAAAGTTCCTCCTCCTGTGTCTCGATCAATCGGAGGCTTTGGCTGGGGAGGAGAAGAAGATGGTGATGAGAAGGAAGAGGAAACTGATGCAGAGGAAGAAGACGAGTATGAGAAGACCGTCAAGGAGGCTCAGCAAAGTGGAGAAGTTAGCGTCAGTTAAGAATTAATTTATCCCTCTTCCAAATATTTGAGTCAAGGATTTTGCCTCTGGGATTACCTGTACTTAAGCATGCTTTCTAGTTTCATGTTTGTATAGAGTCAGTTTTCGATTTAGGACCTGGTGGTGAATAAATGTTCTGTATATTAGTGTGTATGGATGGCGAGGGAGTTTCAAGTATTTCAACTATAAGACAACATTAGGGCGTGTTCCTTCTTGATCTTGGAAATATTAGGATTTAAGATTATTTTAGATTTCTCTTTGCTGGGGTTGATATTAGCATCGTAATTGAAGGTTTTTGTTTGGTCTAGGTACAGTCAAAAGAACATGGTTCTTGTAAGGAGTTTTAATCATAAAGTTGATATGTACGGAGTTTCTGAAGTATGTCATTATTGTGTGGTCTATCTTTTTGTTTTTGAGGTGCAATAAGAAAATGACATTTCAGCAACTTGAAACACAAAATTTGTAACATGGATGCTTCCGATTATAATGACACTTCAGCAACTTGAAATGCAAAATTTGTGACACGAAAGGCTACAGATTATTGCTTGAAGTTTTTCCTATTAAGTTTTACGTTACAGATTATAAAATTCTTATATCTGTATCTGTATAAAAAAACTGATCGTTGATTGATCAGGTTAACTAATATAGTTAAGCTTTAGTATCCTGTCATTATAGCTTTTCGGATTTTGTATTGTGTGTTTACTGACAATGTTTGTTAGTTAATGTTAATTTTCTTTTAGATTCTTAAAGTTGTATTTTGCTAGGAGAAGATGCTTCTATAGGAGAGAATGTTAATCTACAATGAAAATGCAGTGTTTTGAATTTGTCCTATTCTACCAGAATTGAAAATGTACAGTGGATTTGGGTTTGTTTTTGTGGCACCATCACTATCACCTGTGGCCCTTTTAAAAAAAAAAAAAAATTTATCATGCTAAATATATTTGTGTTTGTAAAAACCAATTGCTTTGTAGGGACAAAGAGACCAAATCAATGATAGAGAAAGAATACAAGATTTTGTGCTTTAATTTTTAAATTTACTTAAAGAGAGAAGAATGATCCTGTGAGAATCTTACGTAAGGTCAAGAAAAAGAACTGAAGAATATTTTACGCTAAATGTTTTATGCAATGTCAAAGAATCAATGATAAAGAAAGAAAAGACATTCTAAGGATTTTACTTGGATATTTTTTAGGATCATGCATGCATGCATATGTCACCTATCCTATGTACATCAAATATTTGAATGAGTTGTCCAAATTTGACACGACTCAATTATTCAACACGAACACGACTCGTATAAATAATTATGGGTCGTCAAATTTGACACGATTATTAAATAGGTTGGATCTGAATCGATACAATTTTTTTTTTTAATATCGGGTTAGGGTTAAAGTTCTTACTTCTTAACCCATTTACCTTGATATTATATTTTTTATTCTAAATTAATTTGTAAATTCATGTCATCAATATTTCACTTATAAAATTTTATATAGATACAGAACTCCAATAGTGTAAATGCATAGTATTTCGGTAGATATATATATATATATATATATATATATATATATATATATAATATTGATAAATTATATATGTGTGTATATGTGTGTGTATGTGTGTGAAATAATGTGCAAATATTTTATGTAAATTTTGTTAAATATATAGATATTAAACGGATCATTGGGTAATCCATTTATTTTTCGTGTTGAATTAAGATTTTAATATTTTGATATAATTATTAAATGGGCCGTATTTAGGTCAATTTAAATTTGATACGACATGAGAACGACATTGCAACCCATTTTCAGCTCAAATTTCAACTAACATCCATGATAGCTTTAGAAAAAACATAAAATTTGATTGAAATTAACACATTTTAAATATTGTGACATGTTTATCAAACTTCTTCTCTAATATTAGCTGGAGTGAATATTTTCTGTTTGGTTTTTTATGGAAAGGTGGACAAAGTCGATAAGTTTAGCAAATTGCCTTCTTAAATTAGAATATTATAAATTTAGGAAACTGGCTAAACTCATCGTTTTTTTAAATTGGAAGAGGAAAAAAGAAAGGTTTGCTGCTGCAAAATAAATCAATTTAAAAATGAAATAACATACTTAATAAGGTATAATAAGGTATGAATTCGAGTATCATAAGGGTTTTCTTGTAAGAATGTCCACGAATTTGATTACTTATAGAAATATCACTAGATATTTCAACCCATCTTTTTATTTTCGATTACGAAAAAGAATTACCCATCACATTAGTTCATGAATCTTTATGACTTTATGTCACTAGAATGATCTTCAAAACTCTTAAAAAGAATGAATAGAGTGATGCTAGCAAAAGCCACAATTGCTGGAAGTTTCTGTTCTTTTTTTTTTTCTGTTCCTCAAGAATGTAAAACGAGTTGGGAGAAAAATTGGAGTTTCTTGATCTGCTTTTAACTTTATTCCTTGTAGTGGGCTGGTGGGTCTTTCGTTTGGTTCATTATTTGTTCCATTCTTTCAGATGCCATATGTTACTTCATTTTTCTTTCTAGGCAAACAAACAAGGCAGAACCACTCGACAAATTCGCCTTTGTTTCTTTTAACTGTAGCATTGCATATTTCCAATTTAATTTTAATAAAAGCATTCGCAAAAGGTGATCCTAACTAAAATGACATGGCTGATGAATGTTCTTTTTCCTTAAAAAACGACTCTCTTTGATAAAGCAGCTTAATAGTTTAGTTTAATTTTGAAAGAAAAGTGCTTCCCGCGTCGGACTTTTTCTTCAAGTCGGTGGGCCTTTCTTATTTCATGAGTTGTCGTTGTGATGCTTTTTCAAATCCACTTGGATCATTGCTTTTGACAAAAGTGAATCTATGGGGTTAGGGTTTCCTTAGTCACTTACGTGATGACATGCCGTGTTAGACATCAATACCCACTTAAATGAGAAAGGGCCCATGTGGAATTAATGTTGGGAACTTGAAAAGTGACATTGTGAACTAAAAAAAAAGTTAGGGTTTAGGTAATTTCTACGTACTTTTTTCTTGAGAAAAAAGTTAAGTAGATTGAATATATAAAAATTTATATAAAGTGAACAAGATATCCACAAGCTCTAAAACCAGTCTAAAAATTTATAAGTAAAAAATATTTTTTAAATGAAAGTTTTTAATTTAGAAGAACTACAACAGTAACATAATGAACATATGAAATAAAGGCAAAAATAATTTCAAAAGACGAAAGCTATTTAACTTGTTTCTATATAGTAGTGTATCTAATTATTTCTAAGGGTGGTTATTTGAATTCATCAAATTTCTCTCTACACGTATTTAAAAAATAAATTCATTATTAAAAATTTAAAATTTAAAAATCTTAAAATTACCCTTCACTAATCACTTTCTATCTCTACCTTACAATTGCATATTTTCTCCAATCTCATATTTTGTAAACTAAACACTCAATTTCACTCTATTTTAAATCCATATTTTTGACTTTTCGTAGTATATCATCATCTATAGTGATACCAATTATTTACAGTTAAAAGAATATATTTGAATGAATTAATTATAAATTGTGAAATTGAGATGAGAAAGGAAAGAAAAGATTGATTAATAAATTTTTTTAAAAATTATCTAGATAATAAAATCCTAAATTAAAAAGGTGTAAAGAATAAATTTGTGGGTTCAAATAGTTCTACCCTATTTCTAAACCACCGAAGATAATTATTTTAAAAGTTGTTACAGTACTTAACCCACCCAAAGTCCGCAGCTGCCACAGTGCAACACTTCGACACAAGCCTTTAGGGTAACAGTAATATAGTAACATCATTTTGTCATTAGTGCGTTTATTGAATAATTTTCGGTCCGACAGAGGCCAAAATATATATAGGTTGCAAACTTCAAAGGATTTGTTGACATTCCTTCATTAATCTTATAAAACTTCTCATTCTTGCTATTATAATAAAGGACAAAATACAATCTAAATATATCTTTATGTTTTGTTTTTTTTAAAACCCAAGTCTTCTCTTACAAAACTCTTTACCCGCACCAAAACCCAGACAAAAGCATCATACACTTTTTTCATTTTTTTTTTGGCTTTTGGTCAGAGAAATTGTTATTTTAAATTAGGGTATTTTTGAAATTAAGATGAATGTTAATAGGGGTTTTTTTTTAGTATTGTTTAATGGAGCTTACTTAAAGATCAGATTTCCGTTTAATCACTTCTGAACTTTTTTTTTAATCAGAGATCCCTCACCGTTCGCCATAGAATAAATACAGAGAGAAAAATTCACTTCTTACCAGCAGAAAAAATGAAAAGGAATATGAGAACATCAAAATAATCAATTCTTCATCTCCTAAATCCTTAAAATTTGCCTCCTAATTACTCAATTTTCATTTTACCCTTTGTACTGCATCCATCAGCACAGCGTGCAACTTCTTGCTCTCGGGCAAGATACATTCCCTATCAAAAAGAGCTGACACAACGGCAACACCTTTAAGATTTGATACACCAATTTTCATCACGTCAGATGCATTTGAAATGCCGATGCCACCAATTGCAACCACAGGTAACTTGGAAGCCAAACAAACAGTTTTCAATCCATCCAAACCGACAGTGAGATTATTTGCCTTTGTGTTAGTTGGATATACTCCACCACAACCAATGTAATTGGCACCATCAATCCAAGCTTGATGGGCTTCTTCAGGTGTTTTGCACGATACGCCAATGATCTTATCAGGACCAAGAAGAGCACGGGCAGTACGAGCAGGCATGTCAGACTGACCTAGATGCACACCATCAGCATCACAAGCAAGGGCAATATCGATGCGGTCATTAATCAGCAGAGGTACTCCATGGACGCAACAAATTTGAAGACATGCTTTCGCTGCTTCGAGAAAGCCCCTTGTGTCAGCATCTTTCTCTCTGCAAAAGCAAGTAAAAATGAAATCAACATCACACTGAGTACTTTTATTTGCACATAAATACACATCGCAGATGCTATTAAGAGCTAATGCAGCTAAAAAGGTGATGAACTTTCAGAGACAAGGCAACATCTCAAGCATTGAGAAACGAGTGTGCACAAAGAGAGAATAGTTTTACTCCACTGATGATCCTACTTATTTCTGTTTGAAAAGAAAAATAGAACTAAAGTGTCACATATTTCAGCAATGTAAAACATGTTTTGTTTTAAGCTAAAAGAGAAATATGAAGGTTGTTTCAAGATGGGAAGTATTATCTAATTTCTGATTAAAAATCACGTTGTCATAAGGAGGGCATTATTATTCGAGGGTAAAATTAAGCATGTACTCTCTCTAGCCAAATAAATGCACATTATATTGTTAACAGTAAGGGGCACAGAAACAGCAAGTCATATGAATCGTGTGAAAATTTTAAATATACAATGCTAGGTAAAAACGTAGGAATACAATCTAGCCAGCATATGATAAAAACTATGATCAATTAAAAGTCAATGGCCACAGAGTGTAGATCTTGCAGATCTCTTCGATTATTTGGGTGAAACATAAACTTAACAGGCATAATCTTGGAACTAAGAGAAGCCTGAATGAGAGAGCATTTCTATAGGAACAAACCTTAATTGAATAATGGTAGCACCTCCTTCTAAGGCAGCTTTAACTGCATCCGTTATAGAACGGCCCCACTTCTTGTTCGTCCCTGAATCTGTGACAGCATACAAAAATAGGTCACTTGGATTGAATGCCTCCGCTCTATGAGACTGGTGAGAAGTACTTTTAAGTCTCAGCAGGTGGTCAAAGGGCCCTTGAGGCCCACTTCCAATTACAATGTCTTTGCTGTAATCCAAGGCTGTTTCAACGAAACATTTAGCCACCTGTCAAAAGTCAAATATATGAGAATTGACATGCTGAGTTTCATCATTTCAAAAAGAAATTAAAAATGAAACAGAAATACATGGAGAGAGATAGAGATGGAATTAGGAACATGATTGGTCACATAAATAGACTGTTACGTGAATCTTAGTGGTTCACGCAAAAAGACATCATGTGTTGGATCATCAAAGCACATGTGTTGGAGCAAACTACAATAAAGTGCTAAAATATCCAGGCATAAAATTATGACAGAAGAGTGCATCCAGTATGTAATTTGCCCAAGGGTAGGCAAGAAGAAAACTTTAAAAAATTTCAGGAAACATCAAACAAAAAATACATGCTATCGGAGCCAAATATGAATTCATGTTAACTTTTTATCATAAAATTGTAATAAAACTAAGATTTCAAAAAATATATTTATAGACCCACAGTATATGACAGCATTCATACAGATTTGATAAACGTGTAATTTCTAGGTTCCAGTTTAGAGCAGTTGTCTGACCGTCCAAAAGTTTGCAAGTAGAAGCTAAAAACACATTATTTGACCATTTACTTCCACTGTCTTATAGTGAATAGTAAGGGATCCTATGTACAGCAACAACAAAGCTACTTTTGTCATTTCTCCCTACATACTTAACTATTCGAGGTTAGAAGAGAATTAAGAAGACATTTACAGAAACAATTACCTTAACAGCTGATAGCATTGGAGAACCTTTTGCTAGCTCAGCTGCTATACACGACGCCAAAGTGCAACCAGTACCATGAGTGTTACGAGTGTTTACACGAGAAGAACGCAGCTCGTGGAAGTCCTCACCTACAATAATCGAAAATATTTGAGACTGCTGTTAACATTAACCTTTCACAAACACACATAAATACAAGGAATCTGATTTTGGCATTCCTCAAGAATTAAATTGGGCGTAAGCTTACCGTCAAAGAAAATATCAACAGCATCGGATGAATCAGGCAGGTCACCACCTTTGACAAGCACAGTTCTGGAAAGTAAAAATCAACAGTACGTTTAAGCACATTGCCTGTTTATCTAGGACCATATTTTCTAATTTTTATTTTATTGTGTTCATTCAAATATAATGTATAGTTATTCCAACAAAGATTCAGCCCATGAAGCGGAATCAGAAACACAAATGCATAAGAAACTATAGACTTTAATGTCCTAGAGGAACTGAAAATTTATGACAATCAGGGTAATGTGTAAAGTAACATGCTTTAGAAAATATCTATATACAACACGGCTACCCCCTTCCCCCTATTCTTTTTCTGAAGTACTTAAAATTAGTGAAAATTAGATATTATTTTGACAGCAGCTGCATCACTTTGGCCATTTGAAAGAAAGCTGCAACATAACTTAAAATGACATATTCTGTGTCCTATTAATTAAAACAACTTGAGAAAATATAAACACCAATTGTACTACGAAGGCGAATTTTATCATTTAAAATTTATTATATCCCAACTAGATTGCATCTGGTAAACCATAAATCAAATGCAATGCTCAACTATGATACTAATGCAAGAAAGAAGGGGGAAAAAAATGTACATGTCAAACATTAAGCTCATTGATCAATTGTAAAACTAAGCAATCTAATTTGATAAATATTAGCAGAAAATTACCCCTTTTTTCAAATAAAAAAATAAATAAAGAAAAAATATTTTTTTTTAGAAAAAATAATTTTTTTTTTTTGGTTTCGCAATTAAATTTATCGTAGTGACCCCAAGGATGAAATTCAGAGAGAGGGGAGTGTATGAGGTGGCATTAAAGGCTTAAAGTCATACATTCTATAACTTCTGCAAGCTTCAACAAACTACTTGGAGAATGATGTTTCTGAAATGTTAAACGATCTTTGTAATGCATATGAAAGAAATTGGTATTGATAAGAAATAATTCCATTACTAGCAATTTATCTTGGACAGTAATCACCAAAGCAATTACCAAAACTGATAGTAGCTACTCCATTTGTAATGAACAATTTGAAATTTTGTATATAGATAGCTCTGTAACCTAAATGAATCCAAGATCAATGCCTACACGACTTATTATTGGAGAGAAATATAATAAAAAAATTTTGCACTAACCGTGGGCCCAAATTGTGTAACAACTTTGCAGCAGAACACATGTCTGCAACAGTAACCACTTGCATACCACCAAGTAAAGCAGATGCCTCTTTTACATTAGGGGTTACTATGTCAGCCATGGGAAGAAGATTCTCACTGCATTCAGAAATAAGAAGGCAACAATTACCAGGCCTTTTCCATATGGTTTCATATGGACATGTTCAGCTATTAAAAACTAAAAAAGAAAAATAGCAAGATTAAAATAGCTGCTGCAGTGTGTATACAGAGCAATATTGACAAATAATTCTTTTGGTAGGCATAAATGCAAGTTATGCCATTGTGATTGTGAAAAAGGTTGCTTTTCAAAGAAGACCTCAAAAGCTACTGCAGTGTTTCTTCTGTGGCACATTAGTCAAGGTAGTTTTGACTGAAGATAAAATTTTTGACGGGAACAGCAAGGAATGCAGCGACAGAGAAAGGCGCTTGAAAGGAGCAATGGTTGAAGAAAGTAGGAAGGGGTCCTTAAATTTTATAAAGATAGGAACTAGACATATTTGATAAAAAGAAAAATGTTCCGACTAAATGAGTTAAAATCTACAAACATCAAAAGTAAACAGAAAAATGTCCAAGTCGCTGCTGAGTTAAAACAACTAAGTATACACAATTGGCCTGGCCGTGAGTGTTATGTGTTATGAAGAAAAAGAA
The DNA here is from genome assembly GCF_000493195.1 of Citrus x clementina. NCBI lineage: Eukaryota > Viridiplantae > Streptophyta > Magnoliopsida > Sapindales > Rutaceae > Citrus > Citrus x clementina. The sequence goes on from NW_006262201.1 coordinate 8,516,796, forward strand.
GATTTTACATACCGAAGCCCAGTGATAGTGGAAGGGCCAGCCAGCACGTCCCCACTCGTAGATACCATAACAGGATCAACCACCAAAGCTGCCTTCAATTATATGACGAAGTTAACTTAAAAAGCAACAAAAATTGCAATCACGAAAACAAACCATTCAATTTTACAGCATACCTCGAACTGGAAACTCACTAAGACTCTGAAGAAGAACCTTGGCTAGGTCAGTAGAAGGTAGCATGCCTGTTTTCACCTAGAAACAGTTCATAGTTAGAAGAAAAAACAAGCAATGAATTATGTCTTCAGCATTCATATAATATTTCAACCAATTCAAATAACTGAACCATAATAATTACGACTTATTTCAAGCAATAACTTATATTCTTCTTCCTTTCTATTTAACTGTACTAACCGAGAAACTGATTAATCAATTTAAAAAAATATAATTACAGCAATCAATTATTTGAATTACCACATCAACTTGCATATCAGAGAGCACGGACTTCAACTGAGCCGCGACAAAATCTTCAGGCACAATATTTACACCCTGGCAATCAGTAAAATATAATCAGAAGAAAATTATCAAATTAACTGCCATAAAATTGGAGAATAATAAATAAATAAATGAAGCTTTTTTAAAATAATAGAAGAAAGAGAAAGCAAAACCTGAACACCAGCAGTGTTCTGAGCGGTAACGGCAGTGATAACGGTAGAACAATAAACTCCACGAGCGGCGCACGCTTTGAGATCGGCTTGAATTCCGGCGCCAGCGCCGGAATCGGAGCCGGCGACAGTCAGAACGTGTGGAATTTTCATCTTATACTGTTCTGTCGTCGTCGCCGAAGCAGCACCGCAATCGTCTTGCATTGCGACAAACGTCCGCGTTCCGTACCTTGAATTTGTCAACTGCAAAGCTCTCAAAAGTCAAAACTCTAGAATCCTGAAAAATTTAGAGAATAAAATAAAAAAAATTAAAAGTTTAGAAAGGTAATAAAAGATAAGAATATTGATAAGATTCTATCGATGATATATATTGAGCGACTGCTAGAGTCTTTATTTAACATTTTAGAAAATAAAAATTATTATTGTTATTATTATTATCACTGTTATTATAATTTTTTTTTTTCCATTTACCTTGTGGAAGAAGAAGAGACTGGAAGGGACAATAGAGCAGGCCATGTGAAGCTCGAAAATGAGAGCTTTTTCAGCTTTCAAATGCGTTTGGTCAAAGCAGAGAGATAGATTTGCTATTCCAAGGGTAAAATGGTAAATTAAGCATTGTGTTAACAGCCTTCGATAAAAAAAATGATGGACTTAATTAATTGATAATAAAAATTTCTGCTAAATAGTCTTTTTATTGAAACAACAAGAATTTTAACGTAAATGATCTAAATTTTAGGATTTTTTTTCATTTGGCTTTGTGAGAAGAAATTTAGACCGAAAGTTTTAAGAATATATTACTTAAATTCTTATTAATTATTTTTTATTCATTCAAGTTCTTAACTTAATTTGATAAAAGCATTATGAGGAATTGCATGATTTTTTTTTAATTTTCAAATTCTAATTCACTTAATTAGAATTAAATCGAGTTGAATAAATGAATACTAACAAACCTTCTTAGTTTTAATAAAGTGATATTTATTACTAAATGAAGAGGTAAATTGAAAATTTTAAAGATAACAATAAATTTTTTTTGATAAGACAAAAAAAGGCCTTGATAATTTTTTTTTTATTTTTTAACTCGATAATTATTTTTTCAAAAACGAGACCCAAAAAAAAGAATATACGTTGTCGTTTTAACACAATTGAGTACAAGCCCGTGATTTCAATCCTTTAAGCGCAAATAAGGCAAAATTGTCCCGCCACTCGAGACCGCGCAATGTAAATTTTGAAAACCTGATACTCACTCACTATTAACACACTCTCTCTTTCTCTCTTTTCGCACGCCGCCGGTCACCGAACGTCACACGCTATTGCCGGAGCATATCGTCTACAATGCCAAATTCAAAGGTCAGTTAAAATCCATTTTGAATCAATTCTATCACTTGCTGCTTAACCAAAAACCAAAACAAAAAAAAAATTCATTTCTAGGGTTTCATTAGGGCGCGTTCGGGTTTTTGTTTTTGTTTTTTCTTTTTGAGTTGCTAACATGCATGTAACTGACGGTGCTTATAATATAGTTGTTCAATTTTGTATGCTTTTATCAATAATGTATTTGATTAATAAGTATGACAATTGTGCTTGAGTTGTGTACAAAAAGCGTAAGATTTTTTTTTTCTTTTTTTGGTTCTGTTTTGATTTGAATGTTATCTGTTGTTTTGTTACTTAACATATTGTCTTTAGTTATATTTTCATATTGTTAAATTCTTATCTAAAACTCAGAAGTTTGGGTGTTAAATACTTTTAGAGTCAGTTTGATGAAGGGATTTTAATGCGTTTATGCTTGTATTTGTATCTTCATTTCTGGTTGTTTGGGTGTACATTAAGCATTATTAGGTTAGTTTCTTACCAAAACGCTTACAAACTTTTGATTGTAGTGTAATTAACAGATGTTTTCAAATTTTCCTTGTTTTTGATGTCTCTCTATTTTCCTGCTTGGTGTTGAGAAAGTTTTGTGTAGCAGGTTTCTTGACACAGAAATGGCTTTTCAGCCAAGAATTTGTTGAGCTATGACTGGGTGAAAACATGAGGTTAAAGCAGCATTCGTCTTCTATCTATTTCTAGTGCCCTGTACCGATCATTACTATTATTATTTTTTTCTTTGACTAATTATTTGTAGTTGATATGAAGTTGGAGCAATTTCGGTGATGGTTACAATTGCGGTGCCAAGCTTCCTAAAGTTAATTGGTTGCAACATGCCAACGCACATGAAAATTTTTCACACCAAAATAAGTTCTTGACTTCAAATTTTCTTTTCTCCTTAGAAACACAAAAACCACGTGCTGAAGGAGCAATGGGTGCAAGGTCTGTTATAATCATATACATGAGAATTTTCATTGTATGGAATTAGTTCCTTTTATTCCTTTTGTTTCTTTTTTGTCCATTTCATAGTTCATGGCATACATTTATTTTGCTATATACTGGAGTTGAATGGGTTTCATTGAGAACCACAAATTAATGTGCTGAAACTTGGCTGTAGATGTTGGATCCTAGGTCAGTCAGTGATTTTGATTAAATGGAGAAAATGCTGTCCAATATAGTAACTCAATCTCATGATTGATTATCATCTATAATTCGTTGTTGCAAACTCATTATCACGCCCACTTTGCTTCATAACTTATCAGAGAATGATATTGTCATCTAAGAAACAGCCACTTACCATTTTTCTTGAATTTGGAATTGCTATTTCTTTTCTTGCTAGCTTGGCACCTTTTGTCTTTTAGCAATTGATTCAAGAATTACAGAAAAATAATCTTTACTGGATATGTCATGCTTAAAGGGATATCAATCTGTTCATATTTATTTTTATTTTTATTCATATTTAACCACACAATTCATTCTTCTGACTGAAGGCTTTTTGTCTTTAAGGTTAATGACAGGTCAAATTCAGAATTTTCCTAGATTACACAGTGCTGAAGTTGAAAAGGTAAAATTATGCCACGTCATTCTTCAGCAGTAGTTTATACTTTTTGTCTTTCATGGGTTCCAATTCCAACCATATTGCTTCTTGATACTTGTCAATGTGCTACCATTTTCAAATTCAATGGCAGTAGTATCTTTTTTACTACATTTTCTACTACCATAAGCTTTCTCTGCCCTGCTTTTTTTTTTCCCTCGATCAAATTTCCTATAAATGATGTGTACTCAAAATAATGAATAGTCATATAAATATGTATGTTGAAACTTGTATCCAGTTCGTAGAGATTCAGAGGTAGATTTTACTGTAATTTTATCGATTTAAATGTTGCTTTTTGCAGGCTTGGCACACTCTTTCCAGTCTTCAGATATCTCGCAGGAACTACATAAGACCTGGACTAAGTACTCCAGTTGAGCATTCTGATAATGATGCATCACATAATGTCAGCAGAAGAGCTTCTTTACAAAGCTCATCTGATGGCAGTAAATTTTCTGAACCCATGAATAACCGTCAAAAGGGCAGTCAAATCAATTTCAATGTCAATGAACCTGCAAGGTGTACGGGCAGTTTTCATCTGTCTAATAATGTCAGAGACGCAGGGGCTGGAAAGGGTCTTAGGGGGCAAAATGAGATTAAAGCATCAGTTGTAGCCAACGCTCATTTTAAATTTTCTGATGGATTCGGCAATCACACTACAGAGGCTGGCCAAATAGATGAGTCTGCAGAAGTTTTGGCTAATAAAATAGACGATGATGAAATACTCGAGGTAACTCATATTACTTGAGTATAGAATTAGGCAATGGGGTAATGCAAAGTACAAACCGATGGAGTCAGTTTGACTTTATCAGAAGCCATTCTGATTGGAATGGTTAAGTATCTGGATGTAGTCAACCAGAAATAGTTTTTTACTTTGTGAATGCGTTCTGGTTGATTGTACTGGAAAATTGTATTACTATGTTTCAACTTGTATATACTGTTTTCTTATTGCACTTCATTTAATCAGTTTGGAGCCTTTCTTGTTCATTCCGGCTTTAAATTTGATAAAATTGAGCAATCCTTCTGGATAAATTATGGAGGTGCTATGTTTTGATCCAGTCCAAAGTCAAATTTATGTTGTAGTTTTCTTCAAATGGATGTTGATTTTTCTGCATGCATCTATCATATGCATTAATTTCGTGTTTTTGTTTCAGACTATCGATGTAGACCAAATTGTCATGGAACACTACCACTCTAGTTGCACCCCTAAGCCGTCGATTTCTAGGCTTCCGCCCATAACCCCGAATGCAGGTAATGACAAATTTGCTAGGCAAGATGAGACTTGTTTACCTCCTGAATTATGCTCGATCTGTAATCATGGATGTAAGGTATGTATGTTTTTTGAATAGTTCCTATTGTAATTCTAAGACTGCTGTTAGTTTTATATGCCTGATTTTGGAGATTAATACAGCTAGGACTATGCCCAGAAACATCTAGTCATATACAAGATATGAAGGACATGTTGATTGCCATATCAAATGAACTGCTTGACAATGCAACCAACCTGAGTCCAGCGCAGACAGAGAAGCTTCGCCAGGAGAGGTTTCAGGCATCCTTTGTCTTTGTGCACTCTTCTTTCATTGTCTTTGTTTTTCTTTTTTGAATGTTTAATTTTGATATTTTCAGTGGAAAAAATTATAACTATAAAATTTATAGTGAAAAAAGAGAAGGAAAAGAGTAGGCAATCAGAACCCATAGATCAGAAAGTGCTGTTGGATATTGTACATTTCAAGCATAGTCTTATTTGTAAAATTACTCTGCAACTTGAGGGGTTAGAATTGTGTTTTATGCCTGGGCATATAATCGCTGTTAGGTTGCAGCTGAGCAAGCAGATTCAGCTGCTCGAGGGGTACCGTCAGGCTGAGGAAAGACAAAAGTCGCATTTTTCTGCATCAACAACTCGCACTTATCAATATGAAACCCCTCAGCCAGCTGTGCTCAAGATAGATCCCATTAGATTTGATACCCAGGTTCATCTATATAATGAATCAGAAGGGTATGGAAACTGGAATTCCTCGTCAGTTTCATTCTCTTCTGTGGACAGGCTTGGTGTTTCATCATATCCTGTTGAGAGGGAACCATTCATACCTAAAATTATTAAGGTTAATTATATTGAAGGCTCAAATGACCAAAAGTGGAGCAGTCGGGATTTCCCATGGACAAAAAAGCTGGAGGTATGTCTCTGAATTATTGTTATCTTCTCTCTACATTATTTGTCTTGATTGTGGTTTGCCTGCTTCAACTTTTAGGCCAACAACAAAAAAGTTTTTGGAAACCACTCATTCCGCCCCAATCAGAGAGAGATCATAAATGCCACCATGAGCGGACATGATGTTTTTGTTCTAATGCCAACTGGAGGGGGGAAGAGTCTGACGTATCAGGTGAATTAGCTTATCTTCTGTTATGTTCTTCTTGTTTGGACATCATTTACTAGCTTTATTACCTATCTCTATAGCTTTTTCTGTCTCAGTTTACGGTTGTATTCAGTTATACACTTAGCTTGTTGACCAGCTTGGTGACTAGAAGAACTATCAGTGCCTTACAGCATTCTTTAGAATAGTCTTAGACTAACAGGACAATGATTTTTGTTTTTTTGGGAAAAAATTTTCTGAGTTCTACTTTTATTGGAAAAATTTTCTTTAGAGTTTGATACTTCATTAATACTAGGATATAGACCTTTTTATATTTGAAACTATAAGATTTGACACATTTGTTCTTTTCGTCTTGCAGCTTCCTGCTCTTATATGTCCAGGTATAACGTTGGTAATTTCTCCTCTGGTGTCACTTATTCAAGATCAAATAATGCATCTGTTGCAGGTAATATTTGCTGCGTTAGTGTTGTAAATCACTTTTTTATCATTAGCTTCTTATCTGGCGACACATTATTCCCATTGGTTTGCACTATAGGCAAATATACCTGCTACTTTCCTAAGTGGCAATATGGAGTGGACTGAACAACAGGAAATTCTTAGAGAACTTAACTCTGATTATTGCAAATACAAGCTGTTATATGTCACTCCAGAGAAAGTTGCAAAGTAAGTGTTACCTATATCAATTATGATGCTGCAAATGCTGTTCATTAAGTCTAATAATTACTTCTGCACCATTACTTGTATTATATTGCTTTGAAACCAGAGAAGCACCAGATGTGTACAACTTTATTATATTTATAGCTGACTAATGCAGAGTAAATAGACGTTTATAGTAGTGCCAGATGATAAATATAATATATCTAAGAGCAGATGAGTAGTAGCTGGTTTAGAGCTTATTTTGGGAATGAAGTGCTGCAAATGTTTTTTTTTTCCCCTTTTCTTCTTCTTCTTCTTATCATTATTCATTTTTGCTTTATGCGTACATAATTCTAGAGATCTCTTATGTATTTAGCAAGCAAACTCTATATAATCTGCAGCCTCATGTAACTTGTATCAAGGAAATATACTTTTGTCTTTTCAACAGCTTGTACTCTAATTGGCCCCATCTGTATTTGAGCTGGCTGGCTTGTCAAATATTACTCTGTTATAAGTTTATCTGATGAACTTGTTAGGCAGTTGAGTAAGGAAGGTATGATACAAGATTGATCTTGGATGTCATTTTGCCAGAATACATTATTCTGGAATTTCCTCTTCCCTTCATAAACCAACCCCTAGGCCCTAAGCCTTTTAACATGTGGACTTTGAAACTCGATCGTATAAATTGACTTGTGCCGTTCTTGCATACTAGTAGTTCAATGGGATCATGAAAAGCTGATATTGGTTATGTTTGATCTTTTCCAACTACCAACTCATATGACATGTTCTGTGGTTTGACTGCAGAAGTGATGTTCTATTGCGACAATTGGAGAGTTTAAATGCCCGTGAGTTGCTTGCGAGGATTGTTATTGATGAAGCTCATTGTGTGAGTCAGTGGGGACATGATTTTAGACCAGACTACCAGGTTTTGGTTTGAACTTTAAAATCCTATTCCATTTTATGCCATAGATTATTAGCTGTTTTACGGCCACCGATCTTGTTAAATGTCCAGGGTCTTGGTATCTTGAAACAGAAGTTTCCAAATACTCCAGTGTTAGCTTTGACAGCTACTGCAACAGCCAGTGTAAAAGAAGATGTTGTGCAAGCTCTTGGTCTTGTTAACTGCATTATTTTCCGCCAAAGTTTCAATCGCCCTAATCTATGGTAAGTTTTCAATGAAGATGATCTGTCCTTGGATTCTGATATCATCACTCATTCTGGAGAATCACAGGTTTTCAGTAATACCCAAGACAAAGAAATGTCTGGATGACATTGACAAGTTTATTAAAGAAAACCACTTTGATGAATGTGGAATTATTTATTGTCTTTCAAGGATGGACTGTGAAAAAGTTGCTGAAAGGTTACAGGTTGGTCTTTCTTATGGTCACTTTTTCCTTCTTAAGGAGTTTTATGTTGTCTCATTAGTAAGTGGTTTTCCAAAGCTTATCATGATTGCTTACTATTTGTTAGTAAAGGTCCCTTTTAGTTTCCTGCATCTATGCTAGTAGCGTGAGATGCTAAACTCTTAGTTTCCTACATCTATGCTAGTAGTGTGAGATGCTAAACTAGATTGATGTTGAAGAGGAGCATTGTTATTTGTCAAAATTGAATCAAGAATCTCATTTTCAATATGTAATATCTTTCTCAACTTTCTAGTTAGAGCTTTGGTGGTCGTCAAATGTGCACGCTATATATCGTATAATAGATTGCATGTTATTATGTAGCTACTAAATGTGGAATTTTGAAATAGACAAAAGTAAGATGTTTGTAATTCCTGGTATTATGATAAGCCAAGATACGGATGCAATTTTCTAATGCCAGAGGAAATATCTTAATATTCCTGCTGTTTCTCCTTAATTTTGTATGAGTTCTGCCTGGACGTTGATAGTAGTCTTGTTGTGCACATGATTTCTGCTCTTGTTGCTGTTTAATAAACTTTTAGTAAAAGTTCTGCTGACTGATGTGCTTGCTTTCTTGGATCTGTTTTCCTTGATTAGTTAATTGTTAGTGATTAGGTGGAGTCGCTATTATCTTGCCCTTGTACATATATAAACTTCTTAAAGAGTGACTTCGTGTACTTCTTGTGGTGTGAGTAGATTCCATCTATGTTCATTGACTGATAAGCATCAGCATTAGAAATATAAGCAACTAAAAAAGTAGCTAGAACTTCAAGATCTATGATCTATATGATTGCATGGTGATATAAGAAAAATGATACTTTGGTTGTTGATGAGTTGTTAACCATCTGATTGGATTTCATGCAATTGTTTATATGCTAAGGGTTAATGTTTTCACCATGCATGTTTGTAAGCACGTGCACTAACAAGGGCTCAGATGGATGAGTGCACAGATATATGTGTCCAAATGTTCTTCAAGTCAGTAGTTGGTATAGATTATTTGTCCTCTATTGCTTTAAAAAATTGGAAATTGCTTTATTTAATTTTTAATTGACAATTGTTGGGATTCAAATAGTTAATGTTGAATGGCTCAGATTACTTTTCTTAGGGCCTGAGATGTTGAATGCCTCAGATCACCTTTGTTGTTTCATTTTCTACATAATTTGCTTGAACTTAAATTTTTTGTCATCAATTTTAACTCAGATGTAATGGTGTTCGTTATTTGCCTTTCATTTTCCATTTTTATGTTCGTATTCAGATGCAAATTGTTTGACATTGTCTTGGCATCTTTCTTTCTTTCTTTTATTTTCTGTTCATTTTTCTTTCATTATACTTCAAACATATGTTCGCTTAAGATAATGCATGCATTGTTCAGGAATGTGGACACAAAGCAGCTTTCTACCATGGTAGCATAGATCCTGCACAACGTGCCTTTGTTCAAAAACAATGGAGCAAAGATGAGATCAATATAATTTGTGCTACAGTTGCATTTGGAATGGGTATCATTGATGGCTGTTGACTGATGCTTCTATTGGTTGATTTATGAAAATCATTAGTTACTAATACATGTATTTTACAGGTATCAATAAACCAGATGTTCGCTTTGTAATTCATCATTCTCTACCAAAATCTATTGAAGGTTACCATCAGGTAATTACTGAGATAGGTCATTGTTACCTTCGAAAACTGGTATTTTTGAGTCAATACTTGATAATTAATATATTGCTGAGTAACAAAGTACTGAAATTATCATGATCATTCATTATGAGTATTATGCTTTTACCATGTTTCAGGAGTGCGGTCGGGCTGGTCGAGATGGTCAGCGTTCTTCTTGTGTGTTGTATTACAGTTACAGTGACTTTGTAAGTCAGTCCGACCTTGCTAGTGCATCTTGTTGTTTCTTGCTAACACTTCAGTTTGATGGATGTATGTTAGTTTTCATTTGGACATTTGATAATGCCAAACATGCTGACAGCAGCAACTTCTATTTTATTTATTTATTTTCCTTTTTGCTCTCTAATTGTTTGTTCTATTCTTCACTTTATTGCTTGCTTATACATTTCCATCATTTTGCAGATAAGAGTCAAGCATATGATTAGCCAAGGAGTGGCTGAGCAAAGTCCATTTACCCCTGGACATAATCGTTTCAATGTGGCAAATTCTGGGAGGGTACTGGAAACAAATACTGAAAATCTTCTAAGAATGGTAAATGATATAAAACTTGTTGCAATTTCCATCATTGTCATCCTTCTAATTTGAATCAGATATGTAATGAATAATGGTTTTAACGTTTCAGGTCAGTTATTGTGAAAATGATGTTGACTGTCGACGTCTACTTCAGCTTGTGCATTTTGGAGAAAAATTTGATAGTGCACATTGCAAAAAAACATGCGACAATTGTTCCAAGATTAAAAGTTTTATTGAGAAGGACGTAACTGATACTGCAAAGAAATTGGTTTGATACATTCTTTCTCATTTCCTTTTCATGTAGGAACAATTTATATTGGATTTGAGTTATTTTAACATTCAGTTGTAATGCTTTTCCAATCACACTTTCTGTACATGTTTATTAGGTTGAACTGGTGAAATTAACAGGGCAGCAGTTCTCATCATCTCATATTTTAGAAGTCTTCAGAGGTTCCTTGAACCAATTTGTATGTCTAAAGAATAAATTATATGCTTGGTACCGTTCTTTCAGTTACATACAACACCAATTCCAATCTGCCCTACCTCAAATTAAACATATTCCCCACTGCAAGAGTTAAGCTAACTGAGCCATCCTTTGGGGATATTATATCCTTGACGCTTGGCTTGTTTTCTTTCTTGTAGTGTTGTCTTCCTTACATCTTTTTATGCCAAAACTAGGTCAAGAAACACAGACATGAGACTTTGAGCCTGCATGGAGCAGGAAAACATCTTGCCAAAAGTGAAGCTTCCCGCATATTGCGTCATCTTGTCATTGAGGATTTTCTTATGGAGGAGGTGAAGAAAAGTGATGTCTATGGATCTGTATCATCAGTATTAAAGGTACTTCTAGTTGCTCCACATTTTTCGGCACTATATTGTGAAAAGTGATCATTGTAGTTGAGAACAGGGGGAAAAAATGCTTTGCTGATCTTTTATTTGTTTTTAGGTGAATCAATCCAAGGCCCACAATCTCATCATTGGCAGGCAGAATGTTGTATTAAGGTTCAAACTTTTTGTCAACTCATTCCTTGCTTTATACTGAAATTACAGTGATGAATTTCACTACTCATGCAAATATTTTACTGGAATTGTATATAAGATTCCTTCCTCTCAATGGAGGTTCAAATGCCTTTTCCTAACCCTTGATTCTTTTGTCTTTCTTAAAGTCTACTGTTTGTTGTCCCCTGAAACAGCATAAGGCTTTTCCTTTTCCTTTTTTTTTTAACTATAATGTTTAGACTTGACATCGGGAAATAGCAACCAATTTTAACTCTGCACTTGGTTCAATCAAATTCTTTAATCTATTATCATTGGAATTATATCAGTAGCAAAAGCTTTTAGTTTTCCAGTCAGATATCATAGCTGCCATGCACGCTTGGTTTTGATACTGATATCTGATGTACTTTGCAGGTTCCCTTCTGCCATAAACTCAACTAAGTTGAGCAAATCTGATGTGACCCCTGCAAAAGGCTCGCTTATGTCTGGGAAGCTAAGTCCTTCAAGGAATGACACTCCTTCCCAACCCCAAAATGAAGTAGATTTGGTATGTTGTCATTTGTATCTTATTATTAACTGCTTCATGAGATCTATTTGCCCCAGACTGCCTACTCCAACTTTTTTTTTTTGGCTTGATATGACAACAGAATCTCTCTGCCAAATTATATTCTTCTTTGCGAATGCTCCGGACTCTTCTTGTGAAAGAAGCTGGGGAGGGGGTCATGGCATACCACATCTTTGGGTGAGCTCTAAGCTATTCTTTGATCATTTTCACTTTCTGAATATGTTGAGATGTACATGTTACAAAAGTTTGAATATGTTTCCTGGTATTATTTTCTTGTAAGTTGCTATTTTTCTTTGATATGCCTTGATGTTTGCATTCTCTCTTGCTCAGGAATGCTACACTGCAGCATTTAAGCAAAAGGGTACCCAGAACAGAGGAAGAACTACTTGAGATCAATGGCATTGGAAAGTAAGTTCTGCAATTGGGTTATGTTAATAGCTCAAACAAACTACTAATTTACTATTTTGGCTTCATTCAGAGCGAAGGTAAGCAAGTACGGTGTTCGGTTGTTGGAAACCATTGAATCTACCATCAAGGAATTCTACAAGACCGACAAAAACGGTAGTAGTAGCAATGACAGCAATGATTCAGGAAAGAGGAGAAGAGATGAAAACGAGGCTCCGAACTCAAACAAAGGTGATGATGATGACTTCACTAAATCCACTGCTCGATCAAAGAAAAGGGCATCTAAGAGTCAAAACAAAACTGTTGAGGTTATCAATCATAACGAGCCAGATTCTTATGAGTGCGTAGATGACCTGGATTTTGATGAATATGAATATGTTTATGAAATGAATGGCTCGACAACAAAGCCTGATCAAAACAATGGAGGAAGAGTCCTACCTCGGTGGTCAATGTTTTCAGAAAATAGGTAATCCTGGGATCATAATATGTTTGAAGAATTTATCTTGAAGAATTGTTGCAATGTTTGTCACCATGCACAGCTTCTTTTAGTTACATCCTTTTATCTTTGAACTCAAAGAAAAAAAAAAATTGTTGGCCAATTTGGAATTAGGGTATCATCTTTGTCAAGATAACAGATGATATCTTCTTTTGTTTACATTTCTAAGTTGTTAAATGTAAATGAAAAAGGCTTCATTTTTTCTGTGAAGTGTCTTGTAGCAAGTAGCTATGCCTTCTGTAACAAAAAACGGGAAACTTCAATTTCTTTTCCTTTGCCCAATGGGTGAAAAATGAAATGACAATTTCCTTACAAGATTTCTTACAAGAGTTTATATTTCTAAAAACCCAAGTTCATATGGAAACAAAGCAATGATGAAGCAATGCATAGGTTGATTTAGAAACTGAAAATTATCCTGAATTCTTGTTAATAAATTGTTTTTGACTGTTAATTCGTAAAACGTAATTACCTTCGTGTAAGCTTTTTTAAAATAATTATATTTTCGATTACTCGGTACTTTTGTAATAATTTGAAGGAATTGCAGCAGATACACCTTTATATTTTAAAAATTATCTCTGTACCCTAAAATTTGATTTTGCCAAAATTTTCATCAATACCCTTTAAAAGTTGATAGGAAATTACTAAGTTATCCTCATTTTAAAACACTTCAACTCAACCGACAGAACCTCTCCCTCCTTTTACTGAGTCTACTCAAACAAACAAACACTCATATCTACTGCAATTCTTTCAATTACCTTTACTCAAACAAACAAACACTTATCCTCTATTCTCATACATGCTAAATCGAATATCAACCAGTATCACCTCTGCAATTCCCTCACCAGCATCACCTCTACTTAAACAAACATCCATTCTCCATATATGCTAAATCGAACTTCAACACGAGCAAACTCAACTTGAGAAGGGGAAGCTGCCACAATTGAGAAAGAGAAGCCTAGTTCATTGCTACATAATCACCGGCGAGAGCTGATCCTTTACTGCAAAATGGTCAGAATATAACTAGTTGAGGTAAGTAATTCTCTATAATTAGTTTTCTTATTGATATTCAGGGAAAAAAAACAAAAAGTTAGGGATTTATATTGAAAAAATGGATTACTTAGTTGCGGGTCTCTCATAACATGTTTGAAAACAAATTTCTAGTTGTTTTGCTGCATGCAAATTGTGAAAAATTGATGGACTGTGCCGATTATAATTTTGTCATGTAACACACGATTTGGTCGTGCAAGGTTATGTAAAATTCAAGGTTATATATTACACGACCTTCATGTATTGCACGATTACACGACCTTCATGTATTGCACGATTATACGACCTTTATGTATTACACAATTACATGACCTTCATGTATTATACGACCTTCATGTATTATACGACCTTCATGTATTATATGACCTCAAAATTACGCGATTTTTTTTCATTATTGTTAATTCATTAGAATAACTTAGTTGTTTAAAGACTTAATTTTTGCTAAAAATTTATATTTGTTGCTATGCAGAAAATGTTAACAAAAAGTATTTAGGAAAAAATGAGGTGTAGGTTGTCTATCCACCGAAACTACCGAAATTGATCTACGTTCAAAATTAATGCAGAGCGGGTTTCTAAACTCCATTCCACTAGCTACTTCCTCTAAGAAAAATTCTACATTATCATTGGTTTGAATTGTAACTGGTGGCATAGGATCAGATGTCTTAAGCTTAAACTTCATTGTGATTTCAAATTCCGAAGTATCTATATCAATAACGTGAGCTATTTTCTACACCAATTCAGCATATGTTGTCAATCGTGATATCATTATCCTTTTAGCCTTGAAACTTTTGAACTTATACTCGTCATTTTGCTCAATCCATTCACCATTGAAGAGAATAGGCAGTTAGACACACATATCAAAATCATATCTAATGATACAATAAAAACAATAATATCAAATTTTATGACCTACACGACTACATTATTTACATAACTTACACGACCTACATGACTATATTACTTACATGACCTATACAACTTACACGACTATATTACTTACACGACCTACATGACTAACTACATGACGTACACGGTATCAAAATGAATGCACGACGCGAAATATTTTCGCCATAAATAAGTTATATTGCTAAAAAAATAATTAAACAACTTACATTGTATATATTTCTACGTATAAGAAAAAATAGTGAAAATAAAACATTATAATGTGAGGAAAATTTCTAAATTTTCCTAAAAATAAAAAAAAGTTAAAACCCAACAGCATTAATATACCTTATTGGGTTGTTTAATAAGCAATGCACCTCATTTCAGTTAAAGAAAGAGTGGATGTTAAAGAAATGAATACATAATTGTATTTGTGTAAGAAGTTATGAGAGATTTTGAGAGATTCTAGGAGATTTTGAGAGAATTTCGACAGTAAGAAAAGATTTGAGTGAAAAAAATATGAAGACAACGAAGTTGAGTGAATTTGATGCATTCATTAAGGGCATTTCAGACTTTATTCACTTTTGTTAGGGTATCCATGAAAACTAAAAAGGGAGATGGTATTTAAACAATTTTGGAACTATTAAAGGGTATTTAATTAAAAACCCCTAATAATTTCTTATAATTCTTATTTATTTCTACTTTCTACTATTCAAGTTTTACAAAATGCCGTATAGTGAGCCCAAAATCCATGCTCTGGGCAAAAAGAGCCGAGGATAGGATAACTCCCAATCATAATTAGTCCTCATCAATCAAAAGAAATATAAGGCTGCCAATACTTTTAAATATTTTTTCATAAATATAATATTTGTATTCTACTTAAGCGTTCAAATAATCAAATCATTAACCGACTTTTATTTAGTCTAAATTTACATAAAAAGAAGCAGATTTGCACAAGTAATTAATCAATATTTGTTCAATTTACAGACATCAATGGCTAAGAGTTAAATACAGAGCTCTGAACACATTACTACTATGTACAAACTGTGTATTATTATTATCTTTTCATAACTACTTGCTCTTCACAAATTCACACATTTTTCACATCTTTTCGGTCAGATTTGTATACCATGGTCCATGGACACTGACTGAAACATTAGCTGCAACCACCAGCACTTCCGCTGCTTCCACCACCTTCTCAATCAGGGTAGCAGCTCCGACCTTCCTGAGGGCCAATTCAGCCAGTTTCCTTCCTTTTGGACCAGTTCCCCCAAGCACAAGCCCTCTTGCAGCCAAATATACAGTTCGGGATACCCTTTCAAATATCGGGTCTCCAGCTTGCAGACTCTTTCTCAACATCCTGGCCATTACTGCCTTTCTTAGTTGAAGCTTGTCAAGGTTGACCGACTCCTCATCCTCACTTGAAAATCTGCTGATTGTTTCAACGATTTCTTCAATACCTGCGTCTTCAGCATGATCTAAGAGCTCCAAGAGTCTTTCAGTGCACTTTGATACTACATCTTCCATGTCTGTAGGACTGGCCACCACCCGCTCACCTAGGAGGGTTTGTCGACATACAAGAATGCTGGAATTGAAATCCTTCAGTATTAGTAAGTGATCAATAAAGTAGCTCGTTCATCAAAGTGGATAAGGAGGTCAGAGATACACTATGTGGAAAGAACTCACCTGTTGGAAATTACGATCATCTTTTGAATTTGAGCCTGCACAGCCCTCAACCTCGGGAGATTAAGCATTAAAGTTTCAGGCAAAGCTTCTTCCGTTATTCCGGTTATTGCACTTACTAACTTCAACAGGCCAAGCCTCACCATCAAATCAAGTCTTTCACCCTTGCATTCTGGCTGCTGATTAACTGATCCAAAAACAGAAGATCGAGAAAATTTAGAACAGCAATTGCAATCTTTCATGACATAATAACTCAAAAGTCAGAAATGTAAACGAGGTTAATATCTGCATCCTCACCTGTAATGTTTGACACATCAGAAGTGTGAGATGATGTGATTTGGTTTCCACTTGTTTTAACTCGAAAGCTTCCACCAGTTCTAAGGGTGGTAGAAGGCAGAGGCAACCCAGACGATGTTTCCTGGCTCACCAGAGCTGAGAGAGAACTCTTGTGTTCTTCCCATTCATAATCTTTGCAAGTCCGAATAGATGAAAGCCACTGCAAAGTCACCGGTAGAGAGGTGTGCGCGTCAGAAGGAGGTCCATAACGGTCAGCAAAACCTTTTCTAAGATACTCCAAACCAGCAGGCCCTTTCAAAAAAGGCTCCATCATTCTCATACGTGCCCTGATTATCTCTTGCTGAAGAGCCTGGAAAAAATCATTCCATGTTATAATATTTGAAAAAGGATGCAAAAGGAGTGCATGACCCACCACTGTGCGCATTTTATTGTTTTAAAAGTAAAACTTGGAAAGTTGATGTGTGCTTTCTGAAGAAAACTAACGAAGCTTACTAGCATCATGCATGAGAGACCAATCTACCAGGACAAGTCTATGCATGAAAAAAGGAAGAGAAAACAGCGAAAAAGAGGAATGAATACTCACTCGAATCTGCTCAAGAACAAAGCGCAAACCCTTGATCATTGCATTAACATGTGAATAGTTCGATTCATCTCTGATCTGACATATCTCAGCTAACTCTTTCAACAACCTCTGGTGATTAGCCTTCATATCATCATCATTAGCAGGGGCGGAAAGTTTCTGCAAAGTGGTCAATGCAAACTCTAGAATCCTTCCAAGGTAGTCAATATCCAGGCTACCTGAACTCAGCACCTACAGGAAATTTAACAGATTCAATATCACAGTGTATGAGAAAGCGGCAGTGGTACAAGCAGTTATGATTACCACCTGAGAAAGAATTTCTGGATCAATAGCTTCAGTAATCTCTTCTTTCCAGCTTTGGGGAGCCATCCCACAAATTTCATCCCTCACTTCCCTCACAAGTTGAATAATTCGGTCATAGTTGTGTTCACCTTGTTTTACAGATTCTGCAATACCATCCCAAAAAGCCTTCTCCATTGTTTCTCTAATCTTAGCCTGTTAAGTGAAGAAAAGATAAACATAACCTTTTAAACTTGTCATCAATGCAATTTAAACAATTTTCATGTCCCAATTTCACAGGTACAATTCAGTGACTGCCCACAAATGAACTTTCCTACTGTGAGAATTCACTAACCTTGATAATGTTTGGTTTTTCATTATTGACAGTGAATATATCAAAAGCAGCATAGTGCTGATTGTGGACATATTCATTGATAATCACTTCATTCTCTTTAACAGACCGCCTTTCAACAGATGAAGCCAATTGACCACTGACAGAGATGGTCCCAGAAGCAGAGGAATCAATTCTTTTGGTTACAGATGGATTTTCCTCCCTAAATAAGGACCGAACAACATGTTTTGGCCTCTCAGCACCCTTAGTTTGGTTACTTTTATGATCCAAGCTAGTAACAGATGCAGAAGCAGCTGAGGAACTAGGTGGACTGGTAGATAAGAAGTTCGTGATTGGCGACCCTATTGGGCTTCCATTTTCCTTCGCTTCAAAGTACTTAGATCTGGTTTCAGATAACGCACATTCCATCCGCTCTATCCCAGCATCTCCACTAAGGTGTTGGACTTTTTCTCGTAGAAGTTTTTGATCCTCTGTTACCTGCATCAAGTAAAATTTCAGGATATAAATGCCTATGAAAATGCTTTTGGGTCAGCAGCTGACCAAAAACGATAGAAAACAAATCAATAGTGTATTGTACTTATTATTGTTATTAATTGAAAGATTAATTAAAAAACTGCTCCTCCTCTTGATAAAAAGGAATATCCAATCAGAAATCAATAAAGTAACTCTAGGTTTACTATGAATCGAAGGAGATAAAAGCAGAAAAGACTTGGTGAAAATGATGCAATTCTAAATCAAGTTAGTAGCTCTCTTCATTTTACTTTGTTGGGTTGCTAGAACCTATTTATCTCATGCATGCTTGTAGATCTCTCTAGAAAGAGTATCAATAAGAGGGCTATAGCTATAGACCTGTTTCTGGATAGCCTTCAAATCATGAGTAAGAGCACCATTATCTCCTTCTGCAGTCATCTTGCACTTATGAATCATCGAGAGTTCCAGCTGGCATGCTGCTCTCACCAAATCATCTTCCAATGACTTGGCATCCTTAACTTTCCACATCACAAAGCAATTCAAGTAGGAGTACCATGCTTTATCAAATGCAGCAAGCTGAGACCTGATGGTCCAGCGTTTTGGCAAAGAGTCAGACTCTTCATCAGAACTCTGGATGGGACCCTCCAATATAACCTTTATCAATAACTCAAACTGTCCAATAAATTCTTCAGCGGACTTCGCTAGAGCAATCTCACGCTCACCTTGCCCACTGAAAACGGCATCTGGATGACCCAGTATCATGTAAGCACAAAGGACTACTCTCACTGGATACCTTGATAATTTAGCCGGAGTTCTACCTGCCTCCCTAGAAGAACTTACTTTCTTTGCCTCTCTGCTCCTAAGAGGTGTTCTAGGAGTAGGCCTTTTCTTTGGAGATGCGACTCTTTTAAGAAGGTGATCAATGCTATCCAAACAAGATGAATGATTGCTAGCCGCATCAACAGCCCTAAAGATTTTAAAGCGACTCTCAAGCCGTTCAAGCAGAGTTTTCACTGTTTGAAGGGTAGCTGTAGATTCAATCAGAAGAGCCAGTTGCTCAAATGGCAGTGACTTAACAGAAATTTCATTAATTTTTAAGGCATCATAAGATCTAGCCAACTCCAAGGTACTTCTCCTGTGCTTAAGGAATTGTCTCCAACACCTGATAAAAGCAAATAATGTTGGGCTTGAGATCATATCTTGATACTCAGAGGGGGGGGGGGTGTTGGGGGAAGAAAATGTATGAAACAACACAATTACACACGCGAGTTTATCCCAGATATAGAGAGATATGACAAACTCATCACATACAATAAACAATTACTAAGCCATCGCAAACTTTGATACTGTACAGAACTTATGGCTGGTTAAGGTCAGCAAAGATTTAATACACAGAATGACAGAAAGCAACAAATCTGTGAAGCTATCAAAAAGGAAATACAAATTCAGCTACCTTGCTAATTTTCTGGAAAGGACATCAGCCTGCTTGTCCATCCTATTCCAATTTACTCGAACAGTATGTAGCCTTGCTCTCTGCCTCAGATATTCTGCTCTTTGCCTCTTTGCCTGATATAAATTATTCAAAACATCAAATATGCAAAGTAGCCAAGTAGCTGTCAAAAGTGACAAAATTAAAAATGAATATATGATTCAAACATACAGAAAGCTCTGCATGTTAGTATGTTCATCTGGCAAAACCACTCAGGGTGGTACATTTTGGGGTTTGAACCCCGCTCACATGAGTGGGGAGGGGATTTAGTTTTCATTGATGCAATATTTGAAACAAAAAGTAAATTAACTGAAAAAAGAAAGCAAGCATACCCTTTGCAGTCGATCTTCCAACTGCTCCCTCATCTTCCTCCTCTCAACCTCACGCTGATGAGAAACAAACTTAGCTACACGCCGAACTTGCAACATCCTCGCACGTGCCTTCTTCTTTTCAGCTTCCAACAGTCCCAATCGCTTCTTCTCGGCAGCTAATCTCTTTTGGTGAATGGCAGCACGCACACGCTCCTTATACTTACTTTCACGAGTCATCCTTCGCAATAACGATTGAGATGACCTCTCTTTTAGTTTGTCCCTTCTCTGGCTGTAAGCCTTGAGGATAAGCATCCTATTTGCCTCTGCCTTCTGAACCCTTGATTCCACTTTTGAGCCAAGCATTTCACGTTCCTTCTCGAAACGCATTTCAACCCCAGTTTTAGCTGCTTGCCGTAACTCATCCAACCTAGCTAGGCGCTTTTGAGCCTTAGCCAAAATGCTCAGCCTGCAGACTCAATAGTTAGTTGTCCTGTAAACTCAATCCAATATATATTTTAATATTTAAAAAAATTTATGAAAAAAGAAGAAGAGAAATTATCAGCCATATACCCTTAAATGACACCAGTATCAAACGTGCTACAACACTTTTCGCTTATATCACTCGTATACCCTAAGTTGACAAAAGAGTTCTGGCGTCCACCTTTTCATTTACTACCGTTAAGAACTTAACAGAATTTGAGCAAAATGACTATTTTACCCTTTAAACTCAAAATGAGGTAAAAAGACAAATTTACCTTGAAAATTAATGTAAATTTTCAATACACAATTTTTTTATTTTGTTATTAACAATACATTTTTTATTAAAAAAATATGAATTATTAATGGTACATATTATTAACAATTATCCATAAAAAATATTCATCTTATACCATAAAAAATTATTAACAACATATTATTTACAATTATACATATTATACCATAAAAAATTCAAGTTGGAGCTTGGAGGAGTAGATCTTCAATAATTTAGGTTAAATTTTGGAGGAGTAGATTCGGTTGTAAAGTAGCTTTTTTTTTTAGCAATTATTAACAATTATCCGATAAATGGGATGACATGTCATTTTTATCAAAATATATCATATGACATATCGTTTTTTACTAGGTAAATGAGATGACATGTCATTTTTAAAAAAAGACTAGATTACCCGTATGATGTCAGCGCTCGCAAACGGCAGTTAACGGATTGGTGGACGGTAGAAGTGTTTTGTCAAATTAGGGTATACGAGTGATACACTTGAAAAGTGTTGTAACACGTTTGATACTGGTGTCATTTAAGAGTATATGGCTGATAATTTCCCAAAGAAGAAAAAGGAAAAAGGTTTTCCAAAGAAGAAAAGTTGTTGCAGCAACAATTATTGTGGTGGAATTTTTTAATTGCCATCCTAACAAGTAGTTACATTTTTTTGGCAAAACAATTGTATCAATAACTGGGAGCAACTTCAAAAGTCAAAATTTATTAGTAACTTGCTAAAGCTAAAGGATATTGTGTTTTTCTTGTCTTTTAGCTTAGTCCTTGCTTTTCTGTGTGAGTGATCTGATCCATATTAAAAGCCTTTGTAAGCATTAAAAAGGAGACATTCAAGGGAATGTGGACCACCAAAGAGTATTGAAGGAAAATAATTAGGCATCATAAACCCACAAACCATATCATGGCTCATTAGTAAAGTGGGATGATCAATAAAACACAAATCAGATAAGGCTTTGACAAGGAATGATGCCATGTGGGGGTTCCACATTATCAAACAGGAAAACATCTAGAAAACTGTAGACTGGCTTCATCCTAAAACCAGACTTATCAAAACCATGATCAGTATTTCAACTACCAATGGCCCTCTTTAACTTCAAGCATGTAATCAGGAAGAGTGAGACGACTATATTCGTATTCCGAGAGACCATATGATATAAAGATTTTACCTTTTCTGCTGGGCTGCCTGAAGCTTTGCTTCAAGGCGCTGACCAAGGTCTTCCTCATTAGATGAAGACCGTGGGGGACTTCTTGGCTTTGGCCGGGCCTTGCTTGACAACTTCTCATAGAATTGCTACAGAAAGGAAATGACAAATTAATAAATAATGGTATAAAATTTAATTTTTTTTTAAAGCCAAAGTTAAATACAATTATTATAAGATAATAACAAAGAGAACACAAAATAAACACAAAATGAGAATTTCTTAATACTTGGAGAACTAAGCACATGTCAAGAGAGTATTTAAAAATATTCAACCTCAAGTTTTCATAGAGAAAGACACCCATGTGCTAAAGAGTAATCAGAAAAAAGGTGCAAAGCAAAATTCACCTAACACAACAGTAACACACCTTCACAAGAAAGACTTTTATTTTTATTTTTTAAAATCATAAGTTTAAAAGTTTAGATATTAAATTTTTCTAATTTCAACCTGATCACTTGCTTGATATTCTTCGAGTTTCAAAACTTTAATTCCTAATTATGAATATCAAAGAATTGATCACTGCAAATAATTAATTAGCAATTAAAACCTTCAAAATTTCTTTTTGGAAAAAAATTAAATTCCTCCAGAATAAATAAATAATTTTTTCTAAAAAAAATAAAGGTGAAATTGAATATGAAAACCTGTCTGCGAAGATCGGCGTGGCGGAGCTTCGCTTCGATTTCCTCAACAGTACACGGAGACCTACTACACTCAGCCAGAAGCCTCTTCCTTAGCCTCCTAGGCACTCTCGTTGCCGTTGCCGACGAAAACGACGTCGTCTCAGCCGCCTTCTCGTCACTCACGGAAAATTCCATCGCTACCCCCGCCGCCGGTCTCACCCCCTCCGACGACTCCATCATCATCACTACTCTTCAATGAATATCTCCAAATTCCTATTTCTTTTTTTATTTACAAAATAATAAAAATTAAAAAAAGTTAAATATGGTTCAAGAAATTATTAAAAGAATTAAAAGCTTCTTCGTGTTGTGTTTTTTTTTTTTTTTTTTTTTCCCTTCTCAGCTTTATTTTGAATATGATGAAACAAAGTCGTAACAAAGCGTGTTGTTTTGTGTTTAATGGAACTTATAATCTCTGTATTTTGTATTGCTTTATTTATCCAGGTTCTTGACACGTAAGCTTTCGGCCAAACGGTACGTTTTCTAGTTTCCTGTTTGACTTTATGCTCCTGGACTGATATTAATTTACGTTTATGACCTTCGGGGTTTTGGTTTAATGACACTTTAACCCACCTGACGTTGTTCTAAGGACAATTTTGTCCTCTTATTCATTTTTTTTTTTCTGAAAAATACAAATATTACCTCCTTACTTTGCTTTTAAAGATTTGTAAGATTTGTCAGGAGATAAGAAATCTCAATTTGTTATCCACTAAAAATCGACTCTTACCTTAAATTATTACTCAAATTTAAATGACCGACCGAGGGTGTAAAGAATTGTTATAATCAATTGGGATATGTATTAAAAATAAATTTATCTCCTTATCCAGTTACACTTGCATCATAAATTATTATTTTTTATTTAATTTTATGATCACCTATATCTCTTATTTTTATTATGAGTGATAATACAATTATAAACTCTTATACAAACTCATCTTGTACAAATTGATGTGGCATTAATTCATTGATTGAATGAAAATATAAAATAATAAAAATAAATTACGTGAGCTAAGAGATATTTAATTCAACTAATTTAATCATGTCGCGTCAATTTGTTTAAGATAAGTTTGTATAAGAGTTTGTTACTATAACATTACTATTTTATTATTATCATTTGAGTAATAATATCACCACAAACTCATATATAAATTTATTTTATACAAACTGATGTGATATGATAAAATTAATTGAATTAAATATCTCTGGGCTCATATGACCTATTTTTATTATTTTATATTTTCATTCAACTAATGAATTAATGTTAAATCAGTTTGTACACACATAAATTTGTATAAGAGTTTGTGATTATATTATTATTCTTATCTTTTTATGTTAACCAATATGTTAAAACATTTGTGGCAACATAGTGTAACACATAATGGACTTAATTGGTATTGTATTAAGCTTGGGGGATTCAAGCGTCATTTAGAGTTTAGACCTTTAAGTTTTCGTTTTATTTAATTAGTTGTACTTTGGAATGAGTCCTTTAATTTATTAGTTGGGTAAAGTCTAAAAGCAGGTTTGGTATCTTTGGTTGTAATAGCGTGGTTAGGTGAAAAAAAAATCACAAGCCACTCTAAGGGGGTAATGCTTGAATGAGAATATTTTATATAATATTATTTAAACTTTGCTTTTAATTAATAAAAAAGTAAATTTAAATTCGGATGATTGCTAAATAAAACTGATTGAACACAATTTACATCGCATTAATAAAAACTGTTTGAATACAATTGACATCACATTAATTAGTCCAAGTTATTTATCTATCATATGATGTTTAGAAAATGAATTAATGAATTGGGAATATTAATTTGTAGAGAGTCCACCACCTATTTTTATTTTTATCATTAATGTGTTTAAAAATTCATAAATAATAAACTTTTAGTTTTGCTACTCCGAAAGCAGACTTTTAAGAGTCAAATCCCATGAGATAAAAGTAGTACCCACCGTTTCAATGTAGACCATTCATGGAATCACGCCACTATAATCATTATCATGCATTTCCTTTTGAAAAGCATACATATTATAAATATGGACAAAACTACGTTACAGAATCTGTAAGGTACAGACTGCAGCATCAGCCGTTGGATGTGGTTGGATGTGGAGTGAGAAACTAAACAAAAGAAAATCGGATGGTGGGATGACGGGAGATGTTTGTTACAGAATCTGTAACATAGACAGGTCCTATAAATATATAAAAATGTGCAAGTAATGAAAAAAGATGCAAGTAGAATGTGCACAATAAATAATCATTACTCGATGTTTGCATGTATATAAGATAAAAAATGAAACTATTTTAATTAATTTAACACTATATGTAGAGTAGTAGAAAGAGTTTTCTATAATCTTTCAATATTTGAGCTTTGAGTTTTTTTCTAAAATGTATTTGGAAAGGAAAATATCAATTTACTTGTGTATAAAAGATTTTTACCCTTTTACTGAAATAGCTTATTGAAAATGGTAAAATTCATTAACAAAAATTATTTCTATTAATTGTTGTACTTTGTTAGTGTATGTTCAATCGACTAAGCCAAAATCTTATGAACGGATCACATTTAGGTAGTCCAAAGTGATAATTAAGTGATTATGAGTTTTAATACATATATCAAAATTCAAGTGAAATATATCAATGAGATACATAATTAAGGGTGCGTTTAGGGCTGCTGTGTTGTCCTAAGTTATTTGAAATTTGAATAATTCAATCACAATTGGTGTAAAAAAATTTTAATTGTATTTTTTTTTTAAATATGAGAACGAATTGCTACAAATGGTGTCAGAGTCAAATTTATCTTACCATATGGAATGGACCAACTGATTCATAGTGGAAAAACATAGAGGAGCTGTGAAATCCTATTTGGGCGTAGTAGACATAAGCCATGACTGCACATGAGATTAAGTATCCATTGAGAAAGGATTATATAATACACAAGGGTGAGTATTATCAAAATCTCTCAACATACGAACTAAAAGCGAATAATTCCATACTATGTTAGAGTAGAACGTTGCAACAAAAACTTATCGCTTAATTATTCAAAATTGTAGAACATTTATCTTTTAGTCATTATTTGTATAATTTTGTGCGTTATATATATATATATAAACACATATAGCTAAAATAAATTAGGTAAAATGCTTGAATCATAGAATCATCATTCATATTTTTTTCCTAGTAGTTATTGATTCACATGGAGGGCTTGAGTCTAGGGGAAAAAAAAAAGAATAGAAAAATTCCTATAGATGAGATCCTAAATAAAAAACTTTTAGTTGGAAGCCAACTCATGTCACTCTCATTTTCAACTTCTACAAAAGAAGTAGGTTTCAATGTTTCATTTTTCAACTCTATAAAGATGTAGGTACCATGGCCCTTTTCTAAGTTCTTATTGTGGGAGAGATCGATAAAACTAAATCAAATAAAATTTAATAAGTATTTCATTTTTAGGATTCTTTTTAAGGATTTTTCGAGAAAATTAATTATATTACACTATAATATTAACTTTCTGAAAAAGTAAAATTTTCTTTAATTTTTCTTATTATCAAAGATATAATACCGAGATCTAGCTTTACTGGTAACGAGTGGCAACTTAAATTTGAAATTCGATCTTCAGTAGTGAGCGTATGTTAATTAAAAATAAAATTGGCAAAATTTCAGTATAATTTTCTTGACAAAAAGAGCTAGAGGATAACATGGTCATTTCCATGATTTCTTAATAGCTTAAATTTCGTTTCGGTCTTCGGTGGCAGCCAACGGACGAGTCGACTACGCTTTACCGTCAAGTGACACGTCCTTTCAGTGGACGTTAGCCACGTGAGCCAAACGACAGAACACTCTTCATCCGCTCATATTCGGCAGCTTTCTTGCCCACTCTCGCGCGTTTAGAAATACTATTTGTACTGGCCCTGTCTCCCAGTCACTCACCTGTTTTCTCAAGTCAATCCATTTCCGCGCCGAACTTTAGAGAATCCTAGAACATCATATTTTGCCCGCTACGCGTACGCACACAAACGGTTAGAGTACAGAAGTACCTGTAGTGCGGGATGTACCAGATATTTTGCTTTAGCTGAGAGCGGCTGGTGCCTGGTTGACACGAAAAGCATGCGTGAAATAGGCACGTGTCCGGCTGCGAAATCAGGACAATTGAATACCAACCAAATAGACAATTGCCAGATGGTGGGCCTCACATGTGGACCCATACTTGAAAAAGTTTGTTGAAATCTTGGACCGCGCAATTTAACGCCACCTGTATTCGCTAAAGCTTACGTGCCGGATTCATACAGCCCCCCAATTATTGCTCTCGAATTTTCATTAATTCAAAATTAAATATCTTGATTAATACATTACCGATTTATAATAGAAATTTGATGGGAGTTAATTTCGGATCGCCCCTTGTAATACAACAATTTTTAAAATATTTTGAATTATCGTAAATTTTAATTTATCTTTTTTTAAAAAATAAAAATACTTTCATCAATCTGTCCTTTTTTTTTTTAAAACAAAAATAAAACTAAGTTGAAATTTATAATAGTTTGTGAATTTTTGAATAGTATCATTTTTCAAGAGGATAACCTAAAAATTTACACTTTTGATAAGTACTTATAGGTAGAATTTAATTTTTATGAACTAACTTGTATGAAAAGGGTGCCCATAAAAATATATTTCAATTTAGATTGTCTCGAAACACTTATAGTGATTTTTTATACTTTATATGTTGCCTGCTCTGATAACAATAAATAAAAACTTAAAAAGTAACACTCGCTCTTAAAATTCAATTAGTAAGGTCAAACTTACTCTTAAAATCTAGTTTGTGAAGGATGGATGTCTGCAAGCTTATATTCCCAATTACATTATAATTTATATTAAAATTTAGATTATTGCATTTTCCCCCTATTAGCATATTGTATTCTAACATTCCATCACGTTTTACAGGCGAAGTCCACAATGGCGAACCATATCACCAAATGCCCTTTCTTTTTCTTTTTTTTTTTTCCTTGAAGGTGACAATCCTCCCTTGGTTGTGCTATCCGCAACATAGGTCAAGAAACCACACCAGTAACTATCCCCATGCATGCTCGGAGTCGGCGAGATGCTTGCTCTGATATCAAATGATATTTAATCCGTGGGTTTTAGAAAGTAGATTGTTAAAGTAGGGTATTCATGAGCTTTTGTGGGCGCACACACACACACATATATATATTCTTATTTTTAAACTATTGTATTTTTTCATGTGAGTTAAATGTTGCAACACGTAGCCGAAATAACTAGTAAATTTTGACTTTTCTTTGCTTTCAGAATCGATAATGGCTTTGTATGTTTAAAAGAAACAGGTCAGTTCAGGGTCCAATTTGTGAATACATGTCGATTAACCATAGTCCCTAATGATGATAAGTCAGTTCGGGGTCCAATTTATGAATACATGTCGATTAACCATAGTCCCTAATGATGATAAACATTAAGCACTATAAGTCGTGGCCCATATTAATATTTAGGTTACTGCTATGTTACGTTGAGTGTAACATACACACACTCACAACAACAGTGCTAATAATGGGACTTGTTACTGTTGCTGTGAGTGCGTGTATGTTACACTTAACGTAACATAGGGTGACCCTAATATTTATTATTGGTAATGCGAGTAGTATGCGACATTGCAGCTATCTGCATTTTGTTACTTTCGTCTTTAGCCATTGTGGTCTTGGGCAACAAGGGCTTCTATTACTTTTATAGTCCATCTTGGTCATGGACTTGGATTGGGCTATCAATCGTGGGCCTAATAAATCCTCAAAGTTGGATAGTGGTGATTCTAACGAAAGCATAAAAAACATATACCAGTGATACTTTGTTAAATTCGAACCGAACGCTATCAGTAAACAAGAAAAACAATAATAAGATTAATCAAATAATTAATTTTATCATTTATGAGTTCGCTTGTTGGAAACTCAAACCTGACGAGATTAGCGGACAAGTGATGTACATAATTTATGTCAACTCAAACTTATAATTCTTATTCATTAATCCTGTCGAGTTGACGAATCAAGTCGTGCCACAAATTATCTCGGGCCGTAGTTTGGGCCAGTCCCTGCAAAATTTATACTGACACCTAAGTTTGCAGTTTATAAAGAATTATATCTATTCAAATTGTGAATAATCAGTTTTCCCTTACAAAAGATTAAACAATGATTGAGGTAAACATATGACATATCACAATTTGGGTTTTGGCAATTATACAAAAGCCACCGACATGATATTGATATCAAATTATCAGTGACGAAGCCCTTTTTCTAAATTTTGTGATAATATTCATCTTTTTATTGATAGTAGTTTTCTGTTTTAAAATTTTAAAATGCAGAAAAGTCCGAGAATATTTAAAATCGTAGAGTTTTAAAACATTATGAAATTAAGTTTTAAAACCACGCGGTTTTAAAACTTTCCGGAACCAAATTTTTTTCACATTTTAAAA
Organism: Citrus x clementina; assembly: GCF_000493195.1. Taxonomy (NCBI): domain Eukaryota; kingdom Viridiplantae; phylum Streptophyta; class Magnoliopsida; order Sapindales; family Rutaceae; genus Citrus; species Citrus x clementina. The sequence goes on from NW_006262201.1 coordinate 8,545,947, forward strand.
TCCTAAATTGAAAAATTTTCCTATATATATAAACTAAAGTCGGGAAAGCTATTAAATTATACGGTTTAATAGTATAATGCCATTGTGCTATTAAACTACATGGTTTAATAGCTTTCTTGGACTTTAACTTCATCACGAATAGGCGCTAAAATATGAAATATAATGTGGATGCAGTTAAAAGATAAGAAGACCACATATTTCAATGCATTGCTTTTTATCTTCAAGTATCTAGGAGTTCTTGTTTTTTTTTTTTTTTGTGTCCATATGAAATTCATATTTTTGATATAGACTCATTATCTAATAAAGGATCCCTTATTTTATTAAAATAAAGATAAATTAGAAGATAAAAAAATTACACATCATAATATAATGTATTTAATCTTGTAAAGTATTAGAGTGTTTACTTTTATTATCTTTTAAAAAATTCTTAATTTTAATAAAATATGAGATTCCTTATTAGAACATTGCTTTGTATGGATGTATGCATGCATATGATATTACACTATATAGCGTAACAATTTTTCCACACTTTATAAAAGTGTGAAAATGCTATGACACCGTATGGTGGAATAGCGTAATACCTATTACACTATATGGTGTAATAATTTTCGGCACTTTAATAAAATATGAAAACTCTGCGAAAACTCACACCAAATAATTACTCATATATATATATATATATATATATATGCACGCCGCGCAGAAATTATGAGATTGTGGAATCAAATGAAGAGAGCAAAACCTGTCAAGAAAATGATGCTAAGGCGTCTCGACAGTGACTTTCATCAACTTCCATAGTGAACAATAGCAACTAAACAAGCAAAGATCAGACAAATTAAGGCAGGCACCCCAAGGGCAAAGACTTTGAAGACGCTTCTTTTGGAAAAATATAAAAATATGTTTAGTAAAGCAAACTTAGGAATCTCTCCCTCCTGTCTTTCTCTTACTTTTTCATCATTGTTTCACGACTATAATGATTAGTCATTTACTATCACAACTTTACAGAATCTCTATGGAAAAATGCAAAAGATTTGCTGGAGATAAAGCTTTTTCAATGGCTACAAGGGCAACAATTTTACTTTAAAAAAAAATCATCATAATCTAGAGAAGAAGAAGAAAAAATGTAGTGGGGAGATTTCTTTTCCCACTCAAGTGCCACGAATTTATAATGCTTCTAATTGCGTGGTTCAAGATAACAAAGAAATCTAAATACGAAGTATATATAGTGCCACTAACTAATTAATGCTCCGTTACTATAGCTTTGAACTTTCCATGCAAATTATAATTATAGTGCCATTAATTGGTCAATTTTGACAAGATGGATTTGGTTAAGATACAATTAATTAGGGTGTTGGAATTAATTAACAAGTGATTTTTGTAATCTAAAACTTAAAATATAAAACATAAGAGTGGGACTATTGGCACTCCCTAAATACCTCTTAAAATAATTTTAATTATTTTACAATTTTAACTTTTATTAAAATTATATAATAGGATAATTTCTAATTAAATCACCACGCAAAAGTTAAATAATTTTTTTCATTTTAGAAATTAAAAAGGTTGCTTTGTTATCTAATTTTTGGGTGAGGAATTTACTACCGATGACTATAATAGAGAGAATGACAACCCATGTTTTTTTTCTTTTAAATGGAAGAGACCCGATTGTTGAAATGGAGTTTAATAATAAAAGTTAGAGAATGATATTTATACAATAAGTTTTACTTGAGGGTATTTTGTCATTGATGAAGGTGTTAAAAGAATTTTATAATTTTTTAAAATATTTTAGTGGGGTTAATTAAGAAAAAGGGTGTTAAGAGATATTTAGAGGGGTGCCAGTAGTCCATTCACAGTATAAAACTAACAATTCCTCTATAAAATTTAAGATTGTTAATTTAATACAACTATTTAAAATTTGTTCAATTAGACTTCTGGAGACAAAAAAAGTCATAAATAAGTTATGAAGATGGTATTTCACAAATTTAATATTCTATGTTACAAATTTTAATGTTCAAACAATAAAAATCTCACTCGTATACGAATGGGTTATTACTTTTAGCAGGTCGTAATATTGAATAAATTTATGATTTGCAAATGAGATTTTATCGTTAAAAAGAAAATATTAGAAATTATATACTATATTTTGGTCTCTGTTACACAAGTTACTCTCATTTATAGTTAGCTGACTTGTATAATTACATGTCCTACATCTTAAGATCTTTGTAGTGCATGATTACTAACAATATGTTATATAGATTTTTATTTAGTCTCCACGAAAGATAAAAATTTTGATTAGATTGACAGGAACCAATTTTCTAAATTTTCTAGACAATCAACTTTTAAAAGTCTTCACGAGATCCTTAAGGTGCACGTAAACAAAATCAAAAGTATGATATCTTATAATTCTATATGTATCAAATCAAATCTGCTCTAGTTGAACAATTTAAAAAGGAAATTTTACTTGTAGCTTAATTTTAAATTTTTGTAAGAGATCTTCATCTAATAAGCTAAATCTTGATGAAGTGAACTGGCATTGAAATTGGACAGCTTGAAAATGAAAGCAAATTAGCTGACCCACATATAAATTCATAAAAAATAAAAAAATAAAAAGCAAATGCTGTTTTCATTTCAACCAAAATCTGTCTTTGTCTTGATTATTATTGTTATTTTTTTAAAAAAATTGTCTTCTGAGCAACTAGCATATCTCCCTTTTTTTGGTGTAATCATTCTTTTCCGCTCGACAGGAGAGCGACTTTGATGATGAGAAATCAATTAAAGCTTTTCTTGGAAGTTGAGTGATTGGGTCTGTCTAATACAACCTTTTTCTTCTGTTTATTGGTGTTGCCTTTTCTTGAGAGGCTAAATCATATTTCCTCACCTTGGTTTAGAGGTTGTTCACATCATTACATTAACTTGTTTGTCATTTTTCAAAAACATTTTATTATAACCATGATTTTTTTTTGAAATTAGCCTTAATTTTATTTAATTGGTGACAAAATTTACGTATATTATAACATGGGTCTATTGGATATTTGAATTAATAATTATAATTATAGTTCATTCTGGAGGGCTATGCAAGTGATTTGATTGTTTAAAATAGATCCGGCAGGGAACAAAAAATCTGTTTGGTAATGTATCAAATAAAAAAAAAATTGATTTTGATTTTCCATTAATTCTTGAATAGTATTCAACTATACTTTAAAAGAATTTAAGGGAAATGAATATGATGACATATAAAAAAAGTAGAATTTGCAATTGTTGTTCCTAGTTATAAAGATTTTTTGTTGATGCGCCACGGTGATTGCACCTATCAAAGCAAATAAAAGAATTATTAAAATGAGTTCAAATGGAAGAAAGAAGTTTGTTGCTAAATGAATTCCAATTTGTAGACTATTACTTATCAAATCTTGTTTAATAATCTGGTTGGCTCGTACATTCCAAATAATCACACACCACAATGTATTTAGAATAATAGTGATTAACCCAAAAAAAAAAAAAATTGTACAAAACAAGGAAGTAAGACCATTGCCAATAGTCCAAAGATTCAAATGAAAATCTTTCGGATAGTATGAGCGGTTCATAAACATTACAGCAAATAAAATTAAAACATTTACAGCTCCCAAGTAAATAAAGAGTTGCGCCGTAGCTACAAAATGAGAGTTTGATATAATATTGAATAATAATATATAAATAAGAACCAATTCCAAGGAAAAGGTAAAATAAATTGGGTTGGTAGATAACACCACTCCCAGACCTCCTAATATAAGAGAGGAGATAAATAAATCAAATCTTTTTCATGACTTTATTGAGCCAATCAGGAAAAATTATTTATAAGACATTCTCAATTCGAATTCAATGAAATTCTAATCTACTAAGTGGAAATTGATGCAGACACTGTTCTAGGATCAATTTTGTTCTTTTTGTTATTCTAAATGGCATTTTGAAATTGAAGTTATATAGTTCAAAAAAGCTTTTGTCTATATATTATTTCATTTCAATACAAAGTTAGTTGTACTTTTCATCAACCAATCAAAATTGGGATTTGGAGTTACTGACGAAGCAAAAAAGACAACTTTATCCCTTTATACCAACTATACCAAAACTAAACCTTAGTAGTTCAAGATTAAAAAGGTGTAGCTGTTTTTTCAATGAGGCGAGTTCAAAACTGTTTGAATTGTAAAATCGTTAACTACTGACATTGGTAAACAACTTACAACAATTTGATTATAATTTAATTCTTGATGTTATTAAGTTGTGAGTTCATATTATCAATCATTGATAAATAATTTCTTGGACAATACTCAACGTAGTTACCATAAAAAATACAAATTCCAAAATCAATACTATAACTAAGCAATCATTTTTTTGTATATTTGTTTCAAAAATTTCCAATCAACAACAGTAGGTCTATAGGACATATCCAAATGCATACTTTACAAACAACCCATTTATCAAATTTAAAATCGATTTGACCGTAAAATGATTTTATGTGATTAATTTTTCATAAGGATATTCAGTAGTTACAAGTAAGCGATTTGTTGATTGTAATTCATAAATTAACACAAATAAGAAGCAATACTCTGCTGACAAGATTCACATTGCAAGCAAGAACCTTAGAACAAGCACAATAGACTTTCTTCAACCAAATTACTGAAGAATATAGTACACAAGCTTGAGACCAATTTAGCGTTTTGTTCAGCTTTAGCACATTACAACAAAAAAGGGCTTTCGCAAAAAAAAAAAAAAAAAAACACGTTGCTAAAACATACAATTTTCATCACTAAAGGTTATAGTGACGAAAAAAGTTTCCTTGCTTTTTCGTCATAATAGGAGCGTCGACTTAAGTTTTTGGCAACGAATTCTCAAATTTTGTTGTTCAATGTTTTAATGACGGAATTACTTTCATTGCAAAAAAGGTAAAGGCGATGAAATCTTATCACTAAATTCGTAGCAAAGGGAGTATTTTATGCTGTGAATGCTCGCTAAAATATTTCTAGTGATGAAATAATATGTCGTTGCCAAGAACACTTTTAGCAACAAAATAGTATTTGTTGCTAACAACACTTTTAGCAATGAAATACTATTCGTCGCCAAAATTATTTTTAGTGACAAAATACTAATGGTTGCTAAAACTGTTTTTAGCAACAAATATTATTTTGTCGCTAAAAAATATTATTTTTCTAAAATTTAATTATTATTACTATTGTTAAAATATTATCATTTTATCACTAAATTGCAATGATAATTAACACTAAAATATTATCATTTTATCACTAAATTGCAATGATAATTAACCCCATTATGATAACAAGAGAATTATTATAATTTCTAACACTAAATTAATTTAAAAAGAATTATTATTATTGATGAAAAAGCAAAAATAATTACAAAATTTAATATCTATTGTTTTGAAAGAATTTTTTTACAAATGAATATAAATTTCTATTGCAATAGAAATCACCCAATAGCTGTCGATGGGTCCAAGGGCTGGATTTTACATCTAGACCGTTTGCGTGGCTTACGGTTCGAACGTGCATGTGGTTGAGATGGTGGCTGCTTGGCTAGAGGAAGGTCACTAGTGGGGTGAGGGAAAGTCGGCAAAGCCTGGTCACCTCCACTAACCAGTGGTGGTGCCATGCCGGTGGCCAAATGGTGCTCAAATATTATTAGTATTTTTTTTAAATTCTAGTTAACTAATTATTAGAAGTTAATAATTAGTTAACTTCAAAACATAATAGTAATATAATTTACAACAAATAAGATAAGCATAAATAAATTTTAATTCAATCTCTACTTCTTTTCTCTCATCTCTAATATGCAATTCTCATTCTTTAATTCAATCTCTACTTCTTTTCTCTTTTAGAAGTAAGAGAATGAGAGAATAAAAAAGAGTGAAAAAAAAATAAAAGTAAATGATATATAAATAGAGAATTGAAGTTCTTAGCAATGAAACTTAAAATTTCTAACCAAAACTTAATTTTGGCGAAAAATAATTAGCCTTTAATTTTGAAATTTTCATGTTGTTCAACGATGAAATGAAAATTGTTGGTAAAGGTATATGTTTAGCAACAAAATTTTAATTTCATCGCTAAAAATCTAAAACTTTTGCAGCAAATTAACTGCTTTAAATTTTTAAATGAACATTTTCAATAATGAAATAATATTTTCGTCCCTAAAAATACCCACTTAGCGATACCCATTTAGTGGTGAAATTAAAATTTCATCGTAGAAAGGTCTAAAATTTTGGCATTATCCATAACACATGTGGGTTGTGCCTCTTTAAAAACATCTCTCAGTAATTTATGCCTTCAGAATATTCTTATTGCTCCAAAACTAAAAAACAGTTTGTTATCTATTGGGCAACTTATTGATGATCTTTAGTGTTCTATTATTTTTTATACTAATGGGTTGTTGTGAAGAACAAGGAAAACAAGGTCATATGTAGAGAATGCAAGTAAGGAAAACTCTTTATGCTAGAGGAGAATGTGACTTATTAGGTAATAAATGAAAAATCTAAAAATTATGATATGTGAAAATAAAAAAGACAAAAAAATCCTCAAATTTGAAAAACCTAACCGCCATCATAACTAGCAACCGTTACGACTCGCCACTGCCGCCACCATACCTGCCATCATCCACTAACCAAGCCCCTGCCAAACCTCTCCTCAACTGCTGCTGGTAACTACCATAAAATACTTAAAACCTGCAACCTTTCACTACTTAACCCATCGTCGTTCACCCACCTTCACGACAACCAACCAGCTTTCTCACTATCAATCTCAACCATCATCAAACTCCCCATATGTCGTACATCAAATCCCAGCTAACGTTAGATATGATTAACGACCGAAATCTTCACCACGAGCTAAGCACCGTAGTTGTCACTTCAAGTCAATTTTTTGACCAAACATATGAGAATCCGGCCAATCCACAGTAACCATCATGTTCATTACTACCAAATCTACCAGATCTGACCATTAGATACCAAATCATGACCACCAACTACTGGCCACACCAAAAATGAGGTTGAGCTTTATTGACAGTTTTTCCATTGAAATACTAAGCAACACAAGAGGGGGATGAATTGAGTTTCTAAAAATTTAAACAATTAAAACTTAATGCAATATAAACAAAGCAACCGAATTCAAAATAAACAAATTAATGTGTAATGAAAAATAAAGAGATAGGGTAGAAGAAAGCAAACACGTGATTTTTACGTGGTTCGACCAACTGAATTTACATCCACGCTTTGTAATCAAAGATTTCACTAAACGAGCCTCCAAGGCTTTAGTAGCTTTTACAATTGACTTCCAAGGTGTCAATAGAGCTTTACGATAAGTGATTATCCTCAATCTCTTAATCCAAGTGTATCCCAACACTTACAACCTCTCAACTTGATTTTACAAAAAAGATTACAAATAAATTTCTCTCACACAATATGTTTGATTACAAATGAAAGCTCAATGAAACAAAAACAACTTTAAAGCTCAAATAAAAATGTATGCTCAGTAGTAAGCTCAATGATAACTCTTGGATTTGTTATTGTTTGAATTTGATTGAGTCAATTTATAGTTGGAGTTGAAAACTAGTTGTTGTTCACATTTTGGTGATAATCGGCTTTCCATTTTATGTTAACCGGTTTTCCGCTTGATGTTACCGTTATAGTCAAAGATTTGATTTTTTTTGCATAATCGGTTTGCTGCTTCTCATTTTTCGGTTAGCCGTTTTACTCCAGAAAGCTTTTGCCTGATAACCAGTTTGCCGCTTGGTGAATCCGGTTAGCCGTTTTAATTTTAGAGAGCACATTTGATGTAACTACCGTTTTGCCATTTATAACATCTAGTTTGCCGCTTGCTACAATGAAACAACTATTAAAATTATAGTTTGCCCTAAAATTTTATAAAATTATACTATGACCTAAATCTTTATAGAACTTTGCAAATATGTCCATTTTCAGAATTTTAAAACAATACTTGTTAATTCCAAAGTTCTCAAAACTTTTCAATTTAAACCATAAACTTGAAAACAACCAATTTCATGAAATCATTTTCTTGTTTTAAAAACATAATGTGTACTTCCTTATTTATCTAAAACATGTGGTTTGTTATCATTAAAATTAACATTTTATAGTCATATAGGCTAACAACCATTGTGTGAAAAATAAATGTCAAACTATCATTCTTACCCTACTTATGATCATGTATCAAAATTATTTTTGTACATTTATCCTGACAAATTTCTTGATTGGTTAGGCAAGGTTGAGTGTTGGTTTATAGCTTTGTGCACTCTTAAAGAAAAAGAATTATCATTTGTTGCCAGTAAATTAAAATTCAGTGTTTCAGATTGGTAGGAATTGTTGCAATATTCTTGACTTGACCAAGGCAAATGCAAAATTCTATCATAGAAACATATGAAGCGTATTCTACAACCTGAGTTTATCCCTCTTAATTATTGTATTGGTACAACAAGGTGTGAGATTAGTTTTTGATTACGCATGTGAGTTTGAACACTTTTATGGGCATACATATTATTAACAACCTGGGAAGGATATGGTTGCAAGGTTTTTGAAGGGGCTAAGTTTTTAAATTCAAATTAAAATGCCTACATACACTATCTACACTTTTACAACATGCTATTCATTTGGCCATGCAAATCGAGTCATAAAATCAAAGAAACTTAGATGATGTGATTAAAAGACTTGGTGAAGTCCATGATTTAATTAAGCCGTGGCATGTCTATATGAAACTGTCTAAAGATTTAATAATAAGTTCAGCTATTGTTCAAGAAGAATACTCACTTGAGATGCCTAATTCTCTTATTATTGTAGAAGAGGCTGAAATGATCAAAATGGTTCTACCTATCCACATTGAAGACAAGAAGATTGTACTTGAAGAAGATCTGATTGAAAAGGTGAAATTTATTAGAGAGCAAATTGAGTGTCAATTGGGGAAGGGCAAGAGTTGTTTGATCATGTCGTTCTTGGAAATCTCCATAACCTTGATGAATATATAAGCGAAAGAAAATTGATGAAGTATAGATTCTTCAGAGTTTAAAAAAAGATTGATGAGAAAGATAACAAGTTTGAATTACGAGATGATTTGGTATTACACTATAAGTTCATCTTCCAAACTATAGTCAAACTTGAGGACAACTTTCTTTCAAGAGGAGAATTATGTAGGATGCTATTTTAGGATTCTAGGATTTTTATCATTTTAGGACTTTTAATTTTAATTAGAGCCAATTATGGTATGTATCTTAGTCTTTTATTTCTATTATAATTGTGATCTAGTTTTCTTTTTTAAGTTAATTTAGGGAAATATGTTTCTTTGTTATAAATAAAGAGATCTTATTATTGTAACGTCAACTTTTGATCAATTAATAAAGCCTTTTTTGTAATTTCTTCTGGAATTATCTATTAAAATCTCTCTTATATAATCGTTTGGATTATAACATAATTTAATCTCGCTTTACTCGTTATTAAAAATCTCTTTGAGTCATTTGGATTAAAACGAGATCTAATCACATTTCGATTAGAGTGTAACCTAATTGCATTGGCTTGTTTCGATACTAGATTGATATATAATGTTTCCTACCCTATCAATTCTGCTTTCGCTACGCCTGCTTCGTTAGTTTTCCTTTTTAAGTTAGCTTAGAGAAGCACATTTTTCCTATTATAAATAGAGATACCTTATTATTGTAACTTCAACTTTTGATCAATTAATAAAACCCCCTTTTATGATTCCCTTTGAGATTATCTATCAAAATCTCTCTTGTAAAGTCACTTGGATTAGAGCGTCATCTAATCCAACTCTACACATTATTAAAAATCTAATTGAATTGTTTGGATTAGAACGAGATCTAATCACACCTTGATTAGAGCATAAGTTAATTGCGTTAGCTTCATCTGATACTAGAACGATATTTAATATTATCTATCCCGTCAATTCCGCTTTCGCTATGCCCACTCCATCAGTTGTTTGGCGGTGGTGGCTGCAAGTGGTGACAGTTGCTGGATTGTAGCAGTAGCAGTGGTGGTTGTGGCAGTGACTAGGTTTTTCAAATTTGGGGTTTTTTGGTTTTTTTTTTCTACGATGAACGATGATGGATGATTTGGGTGATTTGTGGTGGAGGGATATGGTGGGCAAGAAAGCTGTGCAATTGGCACAAGTTGCTCTGATACCAACTGATGGATCGAGTGTAGCGGAAGTGGAATTGATAGGATAAATAACACTAGATATCGTTCTAGTACCGGACCAAGCTAGTACAATTAGCTTACGCTCTAATAGAAGATTTTTAATAATGCTTAAAACGACATTGGATGATGCTCTGATTCAAACAACTTTACAAGAGAGATTTTTGATAGATAATCCTAGAAGGAATTTTAAAAGAGGGCTTTTATTAATTGATCAAAAGTTGAAGTTACAATAATAAGGCCTCTCTATTTATAATAGAGTAAACATACTTCTCTAAATTAACTTAAAAAAGGAAACTAAATCACAATTATAATAGAAATAAAAGACTAAGACACATACTAAAATTGACTCTAATTAAAAGAGAATATCCTAAAATAATAAAAATTCTAGAATTCTTAAATAACACCGTACATCAATTGATAGGGTGGGCATAGCGGAAGCGAAATTGATAGGATAAATAACACTAGATATAGTTTTAGTACCAAATCAAGTAAACGCGATTAACTTATGCTCTAATCGAAGCGTGATTAGATCTTGTTATAATCCAAACGAATCAATAAAATTTTTAACAACCTTAAAGCGAAATTAGTTGATGCTCTAACCCAAACAACTCTACAAAAGAAAATTTTGATACATATCCCTAAGGAAATTGTAAAAGAGAGGTTTTATTAATTGATCAAAGGTTGTAGTTAAAGTAATAAGATCTCTCTATTTATAATATAGGAAACCTACTTCTCTGAATTAATTGAAAATGGGAAACTAAATCACAATTATAATAGAAATGGAAGACTGAGATACATACCATAATTAACTCTAATTAAAATGGAAAATCCTATAATAATAAAATTTCAAAATCCCAAAATAACATCCTACATCATGACGTGTCTAATAAAATTTTAAATTTTACTATTCACAAAATACATTGTGATTTATAGAATCCTACTTCTACCTGCTCTTTTTAAAATTATCATTTTTATACATTGTTTATAAATGATCGTTCTCGTTTCTCTTGGTTGTTTTCTTTGAAATAAAAATATGAAATTTTTAAATGTTTCTTAAAATTTCATAGGTAGGTAGAGAACCAATTCGACATAAAAATAAAAATATTCCAAAGTAGTAGTGGAGCTGAATTCAATTCAACAACTTTCATCAAACATCTAGAACAATATGAAATACAATGTCAAATTTCATGTCCTTACACTCCTAAACAAAGCAGAGTCGTAGATCATAACCATAGGCACATACTGGAAACAACTCTCACTATGATGTTCTATCCTCTATACCTTTACAATTAGGGGTGGACACATTTCTAGCTATTACATATGTTATTAATGGACTACCTTAATCTACACTTAACATGCATAGTCCTTATGAAAATCTTTTTAACAAATTTCTTATTAGATGTTTTCCTTATCTAAGGGACTATACTAAAAATAAATTTAACTAGAAGTCATATCCTCAGATTTTAATTGTCTGTGGCCCTTTACATAAAGGGTATAGATGTCTATAGTAAAAAAAAAAATCGTGTTTGTATTTCATGATACATTGTTTTTGATAAATTTACTTTACCTTATTCAAAAAAGCTTAATAAATTGGACTTGTGCAAGGAAAAATAGAGATTGCAAGCTTTCTTTCCAATGATAAATGGTTATCCAAATAAGACATCAACAAGGAATTTAGCCATGATGTGAATTCTACCCCATTAAAATCTTGAAGTCACGTAAATCTAACTCTTTTTTCTCAAGTAGAATTTAGGCACAACGTAAACTCTAACCCACCAGCATTATAAAATAACATTTACCCGGCTATATCTTCTCCTCCCTTTATGGTATTTTATGATCGACATAATACTCCTTTACTGTACCACAAACAAACTTGGAAACTGATGATAGTCTAATAATATTGCCTAATCCAAATCAAAACTTGAAAACTAATGATACTCTTATAGTCTCCCAAAATCAATCATGAACCTCCAAATTTGATCATACAGTTTCACATACAAAAAGTTCAAATTCCTCAAGCACTATTGAGACCTTCCTTGATATATCCCATCACATAACTATTGAATTACCAACATCTAAAAAACTATCCTTTCTTTAGAAAACATTTCTCAAACCCTTAACACTCACCCTATGATTACTTTCCACAAGTTGGGACAAAATCTTAATTTTTGCACCTTAAACTAGCCTAGTAACACAAACTAAACCTAAAGCCTTCCAAACTACGATTAAAAGTCTAAAATGGGTGCAAACCATGAAAAATGAAATCCAAGCACTCTACATAAATCAAACTTAGACCTAGTCTTATGGTCGTGCAACAAAAATATCATAGGATTGAAGTAGGTCTACCATATAAAGTATACATAGGGGATGGCAGTATTGACCCTTACAAAGCATGACTACTAGCAAAGGGATTTACTCAAATTTACAGCATTGACATCGATGAGACCTTCAGTCCTATCGTTAAAGCCACCACTATTTGTTTTATTTTGGAAATTACAGTTAGTTCAAATTGAGAAATGCAATAACTAGATGTCAACAATGCTTTTTTACATGGCAAGATGAATGAAACAACATATACAGAACAATCTTCTAGCTTCCAAGAAACCACTCACCCTTCATTTGTCTACAAGTTACAAAAGTTGCTTTATGGCCTTAAACAAGACCTAAGGCTTGGTTTGAGTACCTTTCAAAGGCCTTATTAGTTTATTAGCATCAAAGCCAAATTATCCTTATTTATTTTCTGTTGCAACTAAATATTAATTCTTATACTAATTTATGTTGATGATGATGTTATTATAGGTAACGATAGTGGCAAAATTCATTCCATCATTCACAATTTGAGTTCTAAATTCGCATTAAAAGACCATGGTAATTTAAAGTACCTTTTTAGCATTGAAATGAAAAAAATTTCTTAACGGTACTTTTTATATCCCAACCCAAGTACATACTTGATCTCTCACCAAGGCACACATGCTCGAATGATGTTCTTTTAAGATCCCAATGGTTGTAAAATCTCCAACTTCATTGGAAAACATGTATATGCCAGTAACTACCATGCTCTTGTTGGCAATCTACAATATCTTTCATACACATGGCCAGACATCACACAATCAGTCAATAAAGTATATCAAAGCTTTCAAAGCCCTATCATGGCTGATTTCAAGGCAATCAAGTGAATCATTCGATACTTTAAAGGAACAATAGACTATAGCCTCAAATATACTTCTCAAAGTGCTTTCAATCCTTACACTTTTTCTTATTCTAATTGGCCATGTTTTTGAAACGCTAAAAAAAGCACAATTGGATATTATGTTTATCTTAGTGGTAAATGCATTTTGTGAGTTCAAACAGATAATGCACTATATCTCAATCTAGGCTGAACTGGAGTATCGCTATATGGTAACAAGTGCTATAGAACTCACTTGGATTTAGTGCATCTTATATGAGATTGGTTTATAATTAGGTGAGGGCAAAATTCAGTTCAGATCAATCTAATCAAGTTTCAGGTTAATCAATTTAGGAAAAATGTCATATGTACTCAACCTAAGCCTGTAATCTAATTTGATCCAATCGAAACATGTTCAGATTAATGTAGGTTGGATCATACTAGATAGAAAAATTAAGTTGAGTTCGGAGTGAATCAGGTAAGATTAAATACGTTCGAGTCAATTTTGGTTTGGGATAACTTGGGTCAGTGCAATTTAAAATATTTGGGTTAAGGCTTGAAAGAACCTGGTGATGGTGGTAGTTGGTCGAGGTGAAGCAACTTGCAATAGCAGTCGCGGTGGCTTGTGGATCAAGTGACAACAGTGGTCATGGTGCAGCAGATTGCTCACAGTTGCAATTGCGGGCTGCTTTATGGCTGTAAGTCAACGTCTCAATATTTTCATTGGTGTGCTGTCTCTGATCTATGATTGGTGTGTGCTGCCAACTGCCACTACATGTATGACCGTGTGTGGTGTGTTACCATTGCTGGCATGATGTGTATATGAAATATTGTTTTGTTGTATGTATGAAGAGAAGAGACCAAATGTTTGTAATGTTCAATTAGATTTTATTTGTTTTTTAGTTTTAACTTTCTTGTTAAAAGAAACAAACTCGATTAGATTTTTGGATCGACTTAGGCTAAACCTTTTTGGATCACGATTTGATCAGGTTGGTTAAAATACCATCTGATCGGATAGGGCCAGTAAACTGATTCGATCCGAACCCTTTTTTCTTTTATTGGGTCGAATCAGATTGGATCATTTGCTCACCCCTATTTACAATTAAAGGAAAAACCTATATTGTTTTGTGATAAGAGTGCAATTTGATTAGCAAGAACAATATTTCATGCACAAACAAAATAGTTCGAGGATTTCCTCACCCCTCTTGTGTTCTGACATAAGGGCAAGTTGCTGACACCTTCATCAAACCTTTGGCCTAGTGATAGTTCATCTTCTTATGTGACGATGCATTTTATGTCACTGCCATGTTTGAGGGGGGATGACAAGATTCACATTACAAACAAGAATCTTGGTACAAATATAACAGACTCTCATCAACCTAATTTGTTGGAGCATACAATACATGAGTTTGAGACCAATTTAGTATTTTGTGTATCTTTAGCAAGAGGCTTTCTATTAGCAAGATTATTACAAACAAATGGGAATGAATCTAGCACAACATTAGGTCTAACTGCTAGTCTAAAAATTCAGCCTTGTTTTAGGTTATAATGTATAAAATATTTGTTCCTTTTATATCTTCATTTTGTAGAAATAGACATGTGAAAATTCTTTAATATACAAGAAACAAATTTATGTTTTCAAATTCTTGTATCTCATTTTCTTTGTTTGCCTCCATATTTAGGGAGATTTCTGCTTGTGGGAGGGAATGAGTGCAACTAAAACATCTACCCA
The DNA here is from genome assembly GCF_000493195.1 of Citrus x clementina. Lineage (NCBI taxonomy): Eukaryota > Viridiplantae > Streptophyta > Magnoliopsida > Sapindales > Rutaceae > Citrus > Citrus x clementina. The sequence goes on from NW_006262201.1 coordinate 8,561,037, forward strand.
ATTTTAGGGCAATTTAGAATTGCAGTGGTTGATAAAATAATTGCTTTTACCATGCAAATGAAATAAGTTAGTGATTAAAAAAGGAAGTTGATGTTTGATAAACTGTATTGTTACGGTTATTATTAGTTTAAAAACAAAGTACATGTACTTGGTAAATTTTATTACAAAACTGCTATTTTATTATATAATGACTAAAATATATATAAGTTTTTATTTATATATTAGGGTTTATAAAAAAAAGATATAATTATATTTATGTTAAAATATTAAAGTTATAATAGGAACTTTAAAAAGGTTTGATAGCTTATTTAATAACATGCATATAAAAAGTAATCCCTATTTACTTTTAAAAGCTACTATCAAAATAAAGAAACCTATTAATAAATACTTTTTAAAATTTACCAAACACTATTTTTGTCAAATCTTATAAAAAGAAAATTCCTTATAGCATTTAAATCTCAATCCCAAACAGACGTTAGTGAGTGTTTCTCTTCCTTTTCTCTTTTAACTAACAAATTCTTATACATTTTGTTACAATATCAATTTTTCATAATAGGGAAAAAATAAAGGAAAGGAATAATTGATTGGAAAAATAAATACTTCTAGATATGCCCAAAAATCTTTAATTCAATTCCCCCCCCCACACACACAAATATATACAAACATAAAAAAATTGTAATTTAATTTAAAATACCTCTGTAGGTACAAACAAGAAGCATAATTTTTATCCCATTTACAAACTTTTTTCCTCCTAGATAAGAATCTTCACTTTTTATGGGAAAAATATTGCTTTCCATTTAAGCTATAGTAGCTATATCTTAAATATTCTTCTTGTTTCTTCTCTTTTGACAGTAAAAGTTTTGTTGCCTTTCTTCCAAGGAAGAACAATTCACTATTCCCCTTTCCTTCAGAATTTTCCTTTCTCCTAGCTCCCTCAAAGTTTCATACTTTCATCAGGACAAATCTCTAGGTAGCTGCAAAAGAAAGTCACTTCAATGGCAAAAAGAAATTAAAAACTAAAAAAATATATATTAAAAGGTACTGCCACTATAGGCACTTTAACACACTTGATATTCTTTTACTTCCTTTTTTCAATTTTCAGCTTTAATATTTTCTCTACCTACGGCTGCACATGTCCAAAAACTTTAAAATTTGTTCTCTTTATCTATGACCGCACATGTCCAAAAGTTTCTTTCTTCCTTCAACTATTTCATCAAACAAATCATCAATCTGCCCGACAATTGTTTCCACACCACATCTCAACAAACCAAAGCAATTCTTCAAGCATTCGATTTTTTCTTGGATTTGTTCATCAAATTCTTCTGATTCAAATTCAACAACCTTCTCCAATTCTTCTTTCAGATCTTCCATGGCGGTTTTCGCCTTTCGAAACTCAAAAAGCATAAGCCCTGGCTGCCCTCCAATTTGGTGATCAATCTCATTTGCCACTCTTTGTTGCAGTCTTGCTAATGAGATCATGAAGCCTGAGCCAAATATTATGTGACCTTCATACCCTTCTTGGCAAAAGCTCGATTTAGGCCAATAAAATACTAGCCCACTTAGCAAAATCATCAAAAGCAATGTGCTAACGTTTCTCATTGCGTAAAGCACTCCTCTAAACCCATTAAAAGCATTGAACTTTGACTCTTGCATGATGTTTTCATCATCTAGTTTTAGTGATAATTGCCCAACTCTTGTTTCCATTAAGCTCTTATTCTCCTCTTCCAGCACTACAATTTCCCTTTGGCAACCCATGATTGCCCGAATAGCCTATAAGCAAGAACCAAAAAGGATTAAAAAAAAGAGTTAAAAGAATCAAATTACTAGCCATTTATTCAATTTAAAAAATTACATAAATGAAAATTTAATAAATAGAGATCTTATCAGTCGAACCAACTTGTATTTACAGACAACACTGAACCTTGCAATTAATTTCTAGGGTTTAATATATATGCATGTAACATATACATACCTGGCGGGAAACTTGGGGGTTGAAATGGTGCAAACCATCGAAAGAAGAAGCAATATTTGCTCCAGAAGAATAATAATTTTCCATGCTTGAAACACCGGTTTTGAGAACATGGCAAGCTTCCCATAGCCTGGAGCTTTCATCCATGTATTCATCAAGCCATTTTTCACCAACAGGCAAGTGAAGTTTTTGGACCAAAACGGTTAGTTGAGAATGAAAATAACAAAGAGAGGATAAAACTTTTTGAAGGAACTGGATTGACATGAAGTTATGAGTGTTAAAAGAGTGACCAAGATCATCAAGTTCATGATTGAGCAAAGTGTAGAAGTCATTGACAGAAGAAAAAGAAGGATCCATGTCGTTGATGAGGGAAGAAATTAATTGAAAAGATGGTATTATTGTTTGGGGGAAAATAAAAAGATGATGGTTGGAGATTGACAGATATTTATAATTAATAATATCATTGGAAGGTGAGAAGAAGAAGAAGAAATTAAATTAAAAGGGGTTTGTGAAAGAAAGTGGGGGAAGTGATATGATGATGAACAGGTTAAGGGTATGGTGAAAGGGATCGTTGGGTGCAATTATGGGTGTTTCCTACAAAGTGGTGGAGATGATTGGGGAATCTTCTGTTTTTATTGTTTAATTGTACACAAATGAATAGAAAGAAAAGAAAAAAGAAAAAGAAAAAGTGTAAGAATTTTCGGGTGCTTTTGGTAGTAGATTTGAAAATAATGTTTTTTTTTGGAGGGATGAAAATAAATTTCCAAAATCGAAAAAATAATTTTGTAGTACTTGCATAGAAAAGAAGCTGCTTTTGTTTTCGAAATGATTTCTGAAAGCACTACACCAAATGTTTTCGTTTAAAAAACATAACCAAACATTCATTACAATAAAATTTTAGAATAAATTGGAGATGTCTTGTTATAAAATTTATCTGTGCAATTTTTTTTTTAAAAATGTCTTATAAGTTTGTTGATTTAATAAATGAAATACATCTGTCATAAAATGAATATTGTAATAAAATTTTATAAAGAAGAGGTTTGGATGTGGATGAAAAATCTCACATATCAAGTAATTACGAACATAAAATGCATTTATGTTCAACTAAACCAGGTCCAGAGGCAATATTATAATAAAATGATTATTCACCTCTAAATTAACAAATAATAAAATCTTGGGCGGGATTATAAATTCCAAATACTCCAATATCCTAATTTCTAGAACATAAAACACACAAATATTGAGAGTCTGTCTCTACTTTATGCTCTTTTGCTTTTAAAATTTGAAGTTTCTCAAAAAGGAGTCAGTTGTATAGTACTACTGTAAGATATGGGCCGGATAAAAAGGCAGATCATCAAAACAATGCTTGAGGCTCTTTATTCTACGAAATATTTTATTATATGTTTCTTTCTTGGGCAGTAAAAGTTTGACTACTTAGACTGGGATTCTCTTTCTCATTCTTCCATTTTGATTTGGTTCTTCACTTTTGAATTGAGTGGTCTCTTTGGCAGTTTGGCTTCTTCACCTTTTTGATCTTATGCTTTCCCACGTTGTTTTTCTTTTACACAATGGTTTTGTAGTCCCATTCATACTGGAGTAATGTTATATGTTGTTTGGTTATTAAAATGAAAAAAAAATGAAGAGTTAGTTTGTGATGACTAGTGATTGTGATGGATTAATTTTCTGTATTAAAATTAATTAGTTTATGTTTACAATGCAGATTCGATCTTTGTAAGGACCCAACTTTCCATTTTTGGCATCAATTATTTTAACTATATTTGCTTGTTCATACAGGAATATTGGAATATTATAAAACCCACACCATAGCCCTCAAACTTTTTCTTCAAGTGGGTACTTTGTTAAATCGTGTGATTTAATAAAGTCAGTGCAAATACATTATTAAACTGTATAATTTTATAGTATACTGAAAAATAAATCTATTAAATTGGATAGTTTAACGACGAGTCCGTATTAAAATAAATGAGGGTTCCAACACCTAAGAATGATTATATACATATATATAAATCTTCAAGTGCGGGTGCTCTCATTTTTTGTTTCAATTAAGCTATTTGGTTTTATAGTTAATTGAATAATAACTCTATTAAATTAAATAGTTTAATAGTGAATTAAGTACTAACTCTATTAAATCGTATGACTTAACAACGTGTTTGCATAAAATAAAAAAATAAAGACTCCTGTATGAGAAAAGACATATAGAGACACACACACGAAGTTTCAATTCATGCCCCTTCACCTAGTCAATATTACAACAATTTATTTGTTTCTTATGCAATGGAAAATTAATTGTATTATACATGAAGCCATTAAATTCAAGCATTAATTATCTAGCAATACACAGGTTGTTTGTTTAGCCAACAATAAATTAAAACATCATAGGAAAAAATTTACACATATCATTGAACATATAAGTATACTAGTGTTTTCTTGTTGGAAGCAAAATTTAACTTAAAGTCACACGTCTCTTTTTGTTGGAGTGATTCTTAAGTGATTTTTTTTTTACTATTCGCGTGAGTTCAAGTCTTAAAGAGGTTAATTGTTAAAATATCAATTTGAGTTTTGCCCATTCCTATAATCTTTCAAGAGTAAAGATAGAGATACAATTTCTTATACCAATTGGTTGAATTAAATAACTTTTGGTTCTTATAATTTATTTTTATGATTTTGTATTTTCATTGAACAAATGAATTTAGGCTAAATCAATTTGTACAAGAATTTGTATCTCTATTATCAATTTTTTAGACAAAAATTAAATCACACAGATGTTCTGAATATAAATTACTAATATGAAAGAATTCAACCATAAATACTCTGCCTTGGAGGTTAATATTTGAGATTTTTGACAGTTGACAATAATAAATGAGTTATACCCTTATAACTAGGCCCAAAATAATTAATTTTGTAATTCAATTTACTTGACTTGACATGAATGTTAGAAATTAATTCTAATTGTCATGTGATGTCCTTAAGTTAAGGGTAATCAATTAGTTTTTCAATAAATTAAAATTATGATAAACAACTGCATAATATTTGATGAAGAAGAATAAATAAGAAAGAGGGAGAAGAATTGGAGATTAGAGGGACCTGATCAAGTGTATGCATATATGTATCATTTCTATTTTATCAAAGCTTAAGACAGTTGAATAAATAGAATTTGTTTAATTTCACGAGGAAAAAGTAGCCAAGACAGCTAATTAATTGATTATTTGTTAATTGAGCCTGAAACAATAATATAATTCTTGTTTAGTGGAAGAGTTTTTGCTAAATAATCTATCTTGAAATGATAACATTCCAAGTCAATTTTATTTGGTCGTTTTATAAAGTCAAAATTTAATAAAAATAGTGAAGCACAATTAGTGTGGTTCAATAATATTCTGTACAATCCACGTTCAATTGAAAAGGGTAAATTTTGGATTATTCTCCGTAAATTAATTATTTTTAAATTATCTTTTTTATTTTTAAGGACTTTAAATCACTCTTATTCTTTTCAAAAGGTAAGAGAAAAATGGTGGGTTGATGAATTATTTTTTGGTTCTTTAAGAAAAGGGGGTAAACTAAGGTTTATAAAAATAAAGATAGTATTTGAAAATAGTCAATTTAGGAGGGGGATAATTCAAAATTTACTCATTGAAAAAATCTTAGACACTATTTACACATCCTTGAGGCGTAGGAGAGATGTCCTTAACGTGATAACATTGTTTGTATACATGTTGTGCTTGGTTGAGTTATTTTTTTTTTTTTGAAAAGAAACTGAAACAAGTCAGTACATCAGCTTGAGGGGTTTCTAACCACATGACAGATTCCGAGCTTTTCAAAGCTCTTTTAGCTAGAGAGTGAGCAAATTTATTATAACATCTTGGAACATGTTGGATTTGAATCGATTGGAACCCTGCCTTGCATTCTTGGATTTCTGAGATAGTCCACAAGATCTCCTTTCTGCTGCTGGTTTCATTATTGGCTAAATTAACTACCTCCATGCAATCTGTTTCCACAATCACATCCATTAGCCTTGCTTCCTTTGCCATTTCCATCCCCCATTTGATAGCCTCAGCCTCTGCAGCTGTAACATCTTCCTGAAACGCTGTGCTTCTCACTGCTGCACCCAGAACTTGGCCTTTTGAGTTTCTAATAACAGCCCCTAGTTCTATAAGTTGTTGCTCTATATGTACAGCAACATCTACATTGATTTTGTAATGTCCGCTAGGTGGTAGTCTCCATTGGTCTTGCTTAATGGTTTCATTACCACTTTTGCTTAGCTGTTCCATTCCATGCATCCCTTGATAAGCCTCTATAATTGCGTTGGCCTTGGCGATTATCATCAGAGGGTTCAAAGTTCTTCCTTCAAAGATAAACTTATTCCTAGCATGCCATAGTACCCACCATACAACAATTACAAATTCTACCTCTCTCTTAGGCATTTTCCTCACCAAGCTCAACATAACGCTTAACATATCCTCTCTCCCCAAATCATGCACTGTAGCGTTAACATGAGTACGTTTCCAGACCTTTTTCACCATTTTACAACCCATGAGAGCATGAAAAACATCCTCAATTCCCATTTTACAGATTTGGCAGACTGGTTCCTCCAAGATTTTCCTCTTCAACAACTTTTCTGAGGTTGGTAGTAGGTTCTTGGTGGCTCTCCAGAAGAAGATTTTAATTTTCCTTGGGAGGTTGGGATTCCATATCATAGACCAGCCATGAGAGCCACCTATTGAGCTTGTTGGAGTTTCCCCAAACTTCAATCCGAGAGCAACCTGGTAACCACTTCTTACTGTGTATTGTCCTTTTTTGTCATGGTGCCATATCAATTCATCATCTTAGGGATATCTTGGTAATGGAATTTTCTTTATTGCCTCTGCATCTTCCTTGGCAAAACGTTGATCAATCAACCTGAGGTTCCAGTGGTGATCTGAATCAATTAAGTCTGAGACTTTAGTATTTGGGGGCAATGATGATGTGAAGATTGGTCTAAATGTTGAAGGTCTGGGAATCCAGTTGCTGCCCATGACGAGTGCTTGGTTTCCATTCCCAACTCTCCATCTTGTTCCTTTTTGAAGAATTTTCCTGCCCCATAAAATACTTCTCCATATAAAAGATGGGTTAGAGCCAAGCTTAGCTTCCATAAAATCAGCATGTCTAAAATATCTGGCCTTCAGGATTTTGGTGATTGATGAATCATGGTTTTGAAGTAATCTCCACCCTTGCATCGCCACCAAGGCTTGGTTGAAGCTTGAGAAATCTTTAAAGCCTAATCCCCCTCTAATTTTTGCATGGTTGATTTTCTCCCATTTTGTCCAGTGTATCCCCTTCTTATCTTCTTTGGAACTCCACCAGAATCTTGTAATTGCTCGCTGAATATCATTGCTTACTGTTAGGGGCATTTTGAAAACGCTCATGGCATATGCTAGTACTGCTTGAGCTACAGCTTTGATCAAAACCTCTTTGCCTCCGCTAGAAAAGAATTTGTGTTGCCAGCCCAAAATTTTAGTCAATACTTTGAGGTTAATGTCGTTGAAGAAGCTAGTTCTCTTTGTCCCCACCATCGAGGGCAGCCCCAGATATCTTTCATGTCTAGACACTACATTCAGCTGAAAAATCCTTTCGATTGCCTCTCTCTGTCCATCCGAGGCATTTCCCCCAAAAAATATTGATGACTTGTCGTAATTGAAAAGTTGGCCAGAAGCTGAAGTATAACACTCAAAGATTGCTTTCAATTTGTTACAATCTTCAGTTGAGGCTCTTGTAAACACTAAGCTGTCATCCGCAAAGAGTAGATGAGAGATTGTAATATTTCTGGTTAACGTCAGGCCATGAATTAAATTATGTCGTTCAGCCTGCATCAGTAGGTTGGAGAAAACTTCTACACACATTAAAAACAAATAGGGGGAAAGAGGGCACCCTTGCCTTAGCCCTCTTTGAGGTTGTATCAGCCCCTTAGCAACTCCTATTATGATAATAGAAAAGGAATGGGTGGTTATACAGTCCATAACAAGCCTAATCCATTTATCAGAAAAACCAAGTCTCTCCATTGTATGTTTCAAGAACAACCACTCTATTCGATCGTATGCTTTGCTAATATCTAGCTTCAAGGCAACTAGCCCTTTCTTTTTACTCTTACTATGCCTAATTTTGTGCAAACATTCATAACCAATAATAATATTATCAGTTATTAATCTATTTGGTACAAAGGCACTTTGTGTTGGGGATATTATCTCATGAAGTACTTGCTTCAACCTATTAGAAATCACTTTAGCTACTAATCTATAAATTGCATTGCATAAGCTAATAGGTCTGAATTCAGTCACTTTCCTAGGCCTTGCCGTCTTAGGAATCAAAGCAATATGTGTGTGATTAAGTGGAGCTATGGTACCTTGTTCATTTAAGACATAAAGGCATGTTGCAAGGACTTCGTCTTTGACTGCTTCCCAGTGCTTTTGAAAGAAAACGACTTGAAATCCATTTGGTCCTGGAGCCTTTGTTGGGCCCATCTGAAAAAGGGATGTTGTGATTTCCTCTACTGTGTAGTGTTGTTCTAAGAAAGTGTTCATCTTTGTGGTGACTTTTGGGCTTAACCCTTGCAATGCTGCACTGATCTGGTCGTTCCCTAGACTTGAAGTAGTGAATAACTCTTGAAAATATTCACAAAACCTCATTTCAACCTCATCTTTATCCTTATGCCAAATCCCCGATCTGCCTTCAATGCCTTCTATCTTGTTCTTCCGCTTTCTAGATGATGCTTTGGCATAGAAGAACTTGGTATTCTTGTCCCCTCCCTTTAACCAATCAGCCCTCGATATTTGTTTCCAGTACATCTCTTCATCCATCAACATTCTCTGAATTTTCTTCTCAATGCTTATTATGTCATTTTCTTTTTCATACTGACAACTGTTTTCTTTTGCATCCTGAAGCTTCTTTATTAGCTCTTTCAACTTTTTGTTCCTGTCCCCGAATTCTTCCCTGCTCCACACTTGCAATTGAGCCATGGAATTTTTGGCAACTGTTTTGAACATCTGCACAGGGCTGGTTCTTGTGTTTGTATGCCATTTGAGCCATTCATTTTTCACTATGTCCTTACATGCCTCATAAGAACTCCACATGTCTTCGTAATGAATTCTACGAACATGTTTCCTCTCATATTCCAGGCTCTGCTCCTTTTCTTTAGCTTCCATCATGACCGGGCAATGATCGAATTCCCAATGGACCAAATTTGTTGAGAGATCATCATAAAATTCAGCTCTCCACTCTTGATTACAGAGGAATCTATCTAACTTTTCTTCTATGAGATATGGTCCAAATTGTCGATTAGACCAAGTGAAAGGGTGCCCTCTACTTCCTAAGTCAATCAATCTACATTCTTTCAGCGCATCCCTGAAATCAGTTATCACTCTCGCATCTCTTTGAACACCTCCTGTTTTCTCATTCAAGTTCAAAATCTCATTAAAGTCCCCAAAACATAGCCATGAGAGGGCAAACAAACATGTTAGCCTTTTCAGTAGAGTCCAAGTGTACTTTTTCTGCTGAGTTTCCGGGTGCCCATAAATCCCTGTGCACCTCTACAACTTCCCATCTGCTCTTTGCACTTGCATGTCTATGTGATGCCTACTGTAAGATGTGATTCTAACATCAATGTCCGAGCTCCATATTAGAGCTAGGCCACCACTTTTCCCAATTCTATCTACTGCAAAAGAATTATCAAGCTTCAACCTTCTACAAACTTCTTTAACCTGCACTGACATTAATTTTGTCTCGTATAAGAACAACAATTGAGGTTTGTGCAGGTGGAGAATTTTTTTCAGAGCTAGGAGCGTTCGGGGATTCCCCAAACCCCGAACGTTCCAACTTATAATCCTCATGGTTGTCGGCGAGGCTGGCTGCCAGCCTCTGCCGATTCATTTTCTGTGGTTGTCTCCTTGCCATGCTCTGCATTTCTTGCTTCTTCCTCCTTTTGCTCTTTAACTGAAAAATATGAAGACCAAATAGTTCCCTCGACATTGCTCAGAGCTTTCATTCTTTTACATTTCGGGCTTCTTCTTTCTTGTGTTTCTATGGGCCTTTTAAGTGATATTGGTCCACTGTTCCGACTCTCTGCAATTAAACTTCCCTTGCCTGTGATTTCCATTTTTTTATTTTCCTAACTTTACCTCCCACAGAAACTTCCATTCCTTTATTCTTGGTTATCTGGCCCATGTCATTTTCCACTTCTTCGCGGCCCACTAAGCCTACTTTTCCAGTTTCATTTTCCATCCTGTTTTCCCGCCTTTCTTGCTTGTTGTTTCCCACTACAGTGCTCATTTCTCTAGACAATTTCTCTGCATCTGTTATCTCTGCTACTCTGCTGCCCTCTATAGCTAGTTATTCCTCACCCTTCCCAGTGTGCATTAATGATCCTTCCTGTAGCCCTTCCACGTGGTCAACCCTCATTGGCTCTGTGCTAGGACCCGTAAGATATCGGGTTAACCCAGATCCTCCTTCCAAACCTTGCTTCCCCAGACCCGTTTCTGTTTGCCTCTGTTCTTGCTGTTCTTATGGTTCATGATTTGTTGCTGTATTCTACATGGTCAACCCTCATTGGCTCTGTGCTAGGACCCGTAAGATATCGGGTTAACCCAGATCCTCCTTCCAAACCTTGCTTCCCCAGACCCGTTTATGTTTGCCTCTGTTCTTGCTGTTCTTGTGGTTCATGATTTGTTGCTGCCGATTGTGATTTTTGCTTAGCATTCCAATAATCTTGGTTTGTTTTCTGCTTGACTCATTCCATCTTTGTTAACGCCTTCATCCAAGCTTCATATGGTAGTTCATCCTTTAGCTGCCCGTGCTTGGTTGAGTTAAGAGTTTGGTTAGTGAATGGTTTAGGGAGAGATTGTCGGTCTCTCTTCTACTGAAATCAATATGTGCCACTTACTTCGTGTTATTTGATAATATTTAAAAATCTCAGTGGCACCAAAAATTGAAAGAAAAAAAGGGTAAACAAGTTATTTATTTGATAATTTATGTTGAGGATAATATATATATATTAACTATAAAGAAGCAAATGTCAATATTGGGGCTTTATCAAATAAAGAAAGAGTATGGGCTTCGCTAAGGAAGAAATGTTTAAATTTTACAGACTCAGTAGACTCCAAAATTCTTTGATAATAACACTGGGGCTTTGTTAAGTCCCAAGGTTTGAAAAACCATCCCTTAGGGAAAATGTTTAGAGCCAAACCAAAAACTCCTTTTAACTACAAAGAAGCCACATGTTACAAATGTGGAAAGAAATGCCATACTGCAAAATTTTGTCGAATGAGCAGAAAGCTCCATGAACTTGGCCTAAACGAAGAGATATTTTCTAAAGTTGCCCCTTTACTAATAGAGTCCTCTGACTCTGAGTCTTCCATGACGGGAGATAGTGAGTCTCTACAGATTGATGAGTTAAAAAATTAAAATTTGGTTATTAAAATTTTAATATTGACATTTGCTTTTTGCCTGAATATTCACACACTTTCCACGATCCCGGTCCTTATTGGTGTATATATATATATATATATATATATATATATATACCAATATATATTATAAGAAAGTTTACAAAATAATAAAAAGTATAAGAAAAATATTTTATTTTTTATTCACACCAAAATATATATTTTTTTATTTTCACTTAAATTTTTTATTTTTATTTTCATTTATACAATTGATTTAATTTATAATAAATATGAATAAAAGTTTATAAGAAAACAAAGGTAATACTGTAAAATTTTACTATCGGGGGATTATTGACTACTATGAAAACAGTAAAAGAATAAATGATATATATTAATTTTGATAAGGTGAACTGACGAACTCCCAATGCGTTAATATGCCTAATAAATGAACTGATTTAGATTATTTTTTTTAAGGAAGAGGAATATTTTTGTCCCTCTTAGAATTTCTTTACGACTTGGGTCCTTCATAAAATTTTAATACCATCCACGACACTAAAATGTTAATCGAAAAGGCACGCAGTTGAATGGTAAATAACCAAATATGATCTTTTAACATACAATTGACTTGGAAGGTATAAAAATTAAAACAAATTAATTTATATGTTAAGATATCACATTTACTCCTTTTTATGTTCATTTTTCATTAATGTTTTAATGCCACGAATAAAATTGAGTATTAAAAATCAATAAGTGAATCAGTTTATACAAGAAGTTCTAATAAGAGTTTAACGTGCTAATATCCCTTTTTAAAAATTTACGAACAACTTATTTTTAAATTTTGAACACAAAGGGAGGAAGAAATATATAAAATATCATTTTGATTAATTATTTCAGATTCGTATACAATTTAATTCTATTTAGCACTTATTAATGATTTAAAACTCTAGAATACAAATCATAAACAGTTTGCAACTTCAGCTATGAAAATCTTATCGTTATCTCGAATCACTTCAATTGAGTCAATTTCTGCTCCTGCTTCATCTGTCACCATTGCATTCATTGCATCGAAACCAAATTTTTCACCTATTAGAAAGGAAAAAGAAAAGAATTATAAATAAATGGAGATCGTGTGTGTGTGTGTATATAAATATTTCTGGTCTGAGATTTTAAAGTATGAGAAAAGTTTAGAAAAACTTAAAAATCACAGGATTTTAAAATGTTAAAACTTAAAACGCTAAAATCGCACGGTTTATACATTTTTCTGGACGTTTCCGCACTTTAAAATTATGGATTAGAACATTTATATATATATATATATATATATATATATTAGTAGTTTTCTGGTCCGAGATCATAAAGTGCGGAAAACGTCCGAGAAAACTTTAAAACCGCAGGATTTTAAATGCTTCAAACTTAAAGTACTTAAATCGCATGGTTTATACGTTTTTTCAAACGTTCCCGCACATTAAAATTTTGGATTGGAACATTTCTAATATATATACATAAAGAGGACGAAGTTTGAAGCAGTAAAAATATTTCAAGCCAATCAAGCTTACTAAATTTGAAAACCTTTGCAAACCCTTATTTATCGTGAATGCCTAAAAGTTAATGGTGCCAAACCATCTGTAAAATAAGTCACAATTATAAAACATATTTTTTTTTTCAATTTTAAACAAAATCAATCTAACAAAGGCCATAATCGAGTGGTTTTCGAGAATTTTTATTTAATTTGCCACTCAAATTCAAATCATGAGGGAGATAAGAGACAAAAAATAAATTTAAACTTTACCCACCCCTTAATCATAAAAAAGGAAAATCGATATGATCTCTTGCCTTAAATATAATAAGTTAAAGTTAATTATCTTCTAGTTTCAGGAATACTCTAGCCCACCAACTCTTTTGTACGAATTGTTGTGATATAATATTATTAGATAAATGAAAATACTATGTGACCTATATGATTCTTTTTTTTATTTCTTTTATTTATTTAAAATAATTTGTATAGAGAATTTGTGGCTCTAACCAGGGGCGGATGCAGCTTGTGACAGCCCCCACTGGCAAAAAAAAATTTAAAAATAAAAGAAAAAATATTTTATCTTTTTAATTAGCCCCATTAAATTTATTAAAATAGTCACTATAAATTATAAACCTCATAAAATTTAAACTTTAATTTTTAAGAATTATAAAAACCTATATCTTAGTTAAAAATAACGATAGCCCACCACCCAAAATATTTTATATTGTCAAAAATATGATTAATTCTTCCAGTTTCTATAATAATAGTAAAGCGAATGTCTTCAATAATGAAACTTATGATGAATCATCTTTGAAATCGAATAGGATAAATGATAGTTTGGTTGTTTATATAGGAAACGATAAATTTAATAATATTGATAATGAGTCTATTGCATAATATTTTTAAAATATGAAAATGCATAGAGAATAATTATAAATGTATTAGCAAATATTTTATATATTCAAAATTTTAGTTTTTTATATTTTACTATTATCTAATTTAGCCTCCTGTAATTTAGCTCTAACATTACTCATTATAGTTCACCCCCCCCCCCCCCCCCAAAAAAAACAAAAAATAAAACAAAATAACACTTCGGTCTGGGGTTAGAATATTTACCAGCAATTTTCTTGAGCTCCTCGAGTGAATTTGGCAACTTTATTAACCTCCCAGCTTCCATGCAACAAGCCTGTTTCCTAACAAGAGGATGCCCTCTATATATACTTACCCTTTGACAATTCCCTCCCTTTGATTTTCCCTCTTTGGCCTCAAAATCAATTATTTCAAGCTTTTTCAAAAGCACTTCATTTTGTGTGCTATTATCATCATGCACCGTGATCCTATGTCCAATCTCTCTTTTCTGAAGCATATCATTCAAATTTGTTGAAGAAAATTCACACTTGTTTGCACCAACAACATCTGACCCGTTCATCACCAAAAAATTTACCATTTCAACATTGTTTTCGGCCATGGCAATTTCTATTGCTGTTCGGCCATGCCGGTCTTTTGAATCAACATTTAGTCCGTATTTTACGAGTTCTTCCATCACCGACATGTCGTTTCTTTTTGCCGCCGTGCATAGGAGGTCGCCGGCGGTATAGGGATCGGAGATGGCGGTGCAGTGGTAGAGGATCCGGAATATGGAATGGTGTTTAGATGATATAGCTTCCCATAAGGCAGTGTTACCATTCATATCTAGTAGTATAATTATGTCATATGATAAATTAGACATAAATATAATGTAATCTATTAAAAATAAAACTAAGTTTAGGGAAGTGTAGTAATGGAATTTGATTTTACCTCTCAAGTGTACGTTGGATGCGTGCTTGAGGAGTACCAATACACATTCTTCATGCCCTTTTGATGCTGCTATGTGCTGATGAATAATCACAAAGTAAAACAAATTGTATCATAGTTAACAATTAATGTCTTAATTTGATTATTGTTTGCTTATTTTCTAATGAGTAAATGGTCGTTTATTTAGTTCCCTATAATTTGAGTTAATTATCTAATTAATCTTCTATTTTTAAGAAATTACCCAAAATATTTGTGTAGTTAATTTCATAATTATTGAATATGACTTTACAAGGATATATTATTTATGTTTGATATTATTTAAAAATACAGCAAATCTGACATGCAAGAAGTGAAAAGTAGATGATAATCAAATATATAATATGGACCATTTGGGTAATTTTTGAGATTATAGGAATTGGATAATATTAGCTCAAATCAAAGGGATTATACAAGCATTTACACATTTTTTAATTGATGAAGATATTATTCAATCTTTAATAGATTATATAGACTAGGGATTTTATATAAATTAACCTTAAATTAAGCAAGTGTGTGATGACAAATCTTCATAAACTGGAAGATGTGGAAACATACCAATGGAGTTCTTCCTTTGGAGTCTCCAATATCAGGATCCAATCTTGCCTTGAGAAGCTCATCTAGAAAAGCAGCATTGCCTGTGCTTGCAACAGTAAGCAAATTGACTGACATGTTTGGATCACCATCTTCTTCTCCACTCTCCGCTATTAAATCTCCAATATTTAAATCCTTTAACTTCTTGTGTTGCTGCATGCAATGCAACACACATATTTTCATCCTTAGATTTGCAAGAAAGCAGTGACCAATAACATAGCAAAAATTGGCTAAGAATTTATATATTCTTTCAGAAGCTGATGAATCAATAATTATGCTAACCTGAAGGAAGTTTTTGAGAATGGAAACATTGTCTTCTTGTTTGCTCTGCATTGCTTCAATTAAAGCACTGGTTTTGAGCCTCAAGAGCTGTGAGAGTGTTTTTGTTCTATATGTATATATTTGTGGCCTGCAGCAAAGTGCACCAACTTCTCCAAACATGTCACCTGTCTGTAGAGTCCCTACAGCAATCTCTTTTTCCATTTCATAATCAATCATCTCAACTTCTCCAGATACAATTATATAAACATCATCTGGTGCTTCATTTTGCATTATCACATCTTCTCTTGGTGGTATGTACTCTGCTTTCATCTTTGCTACCTGACGAAATTGACTTTATCATAAGAGCTAACTATTTTTTTTTCTTTTTAATGAAAAAGAAATAATATTAAGACATTGGATTCATCATTCATAGGTAAATTAAAGCTCCTTTAGCCCATAGGATTTGAGCTAATTACTTTGTTAGTCTCTATAATTTTAGAAATTAGCAGCATCTCTATTTTATATATGTTTCTATTAAATTAAAACATATTAAATTATTCTCTATTTTTCATTGGTTGCATGTACGATTTTGTACAAAATACATTTTACCTTAAAAAGTTAGATCCAATAACAATAAAAGTAACCATAGAGATGTTTTAGGAAATTTTCAAAAATTACAGAGACCAACTTAGCAATTTGTTCAAACCTTAGTCACTAAAACAAAATTTACCATTTCTGGAAACGTGCACCATATAAGTTTTCTCTTTTAATTTCATAAAATCATAAAATTTTTAAAAGATATAACCCAATTGGTTTACTGGAATTTCACTATGGTCCAAGAAAATTCCATGGCAAATTCTAAAAAATATAATGTTAATTTCTCACCAGGAGCACAATTATTTCCTTGGAGACATCTTTGAAAAGATAGACTTTCTCCACAGTATGCAAAAACAAATGCTGGCAAATGCTTTTGCAAATAGACTTTGGTAGCTGTTCAATCAACTGATGCTGATTCAAACTCTCAGCCTTGAATCTTAAACACATGTAAGCCAAAATCTGCTTCTTAAGCCTTGGAGGCAACCGATTTCTACCTACAAAATTTGATGCTGCTTCAATACTATTCCTCTGCAACATAAGAAAAAAAAAATCAAACAAAAAGTCAAAAACCAATAAATAAAATGTTTTATAAATTCTAGAATCTTGCCTTCAAAATGGAGAAGTTTAAGCATAAAGTACATACCATCAGTCTTTATCTAATGCAGACATCCGTTATATTTTACTTTTATTTTAAAATAAAAGATTGAACACTAGTCTTTTCGTGTTTTAGTAATTTTTTAATATAAAAAATTATGCATCGTCCTTGAACGACAAAAAGGAAATGAATATCTACACCACATAATTCTTAATTATTGGACATTCATACCAACAATATAACAATATATGTATGACGTCTAAATTTGAAAGATGGAAATCAAAATTTTCATCACATTTATCAAGTCTTATAGTAATAAAACTCTTTAGTTTTAGGCAACATGTTTCAAATTATGTGGAAAACTAGAATAGAACATTTAAATTGAAAATTAAATCAAATAGAAAAATAACTTGAGAATAATAATAAAAAATATGAAAAATGTGACGAAAAGTTTGGTGCGCGCGTATAGCGCTTTATACTGCGAATTACTTACGAATTCCATAGTTCGACGCGTTCCTTCAACGACTAAATTCGTCATATTTCCGATCAAGTAAGCCGTGAGGCCAAGATTAAAGAGCATGTAGAAGATGATGAAGATCATTTCCACAGTGTTCACAGCATGGAGGTCACCGTAACCAACTGTTGTCATGGTGGTGATGGACCAGTACATTGCGGAAATGTATCGAATCCAGAGGCTTGTCTCTGTGAAATTAGGGTTTACCGATCCTAACCATGTCTCTCCCTTATGAGGATACCTGTCTGCTAGCAAGTAGTAGAGGCAGCCAGCACAATGCACCAGAAATAATGTCACCTGTAGACACAAATTCATTAATGTTACACTTTGAGATGCTTTATGTGTTGCAGTCGCTGCACTTTAATTTCTCAATTTCAGTGCACTGACATTTTGGTCCTTCTAAAAAAATTGTTTTTACCCCTAGGACTCACACACCATTTCATCATTGGTGTTAAAATATTCACAAAACACAAAATTAAAAAAACCACTGTTGAAGGTTATATTTGATTTTTTCAACAAATAATTAATAATTAATTTTGATTTTTAAGAGCCTCAGATAATCAATTTGTAAGAGAAAAGGTAATATTTTTCCTTCAGCACTAAGTTTTTTCTAATATTATTTTAATGCTACGGATGAAGTTAGATATTAAAATTTTAACAAGGATCTAATTGGTAAAAATAAATTCTAAGAGGGATGAAAGTGCTACTCTTCTGTTTTGAAATTTTAATTAAAAGAACTTAAAAAAAATTAATTTGTAACATTTAATTTGATAAATATAACAAGAAAACTTGGGAAATTAAAGGTTAGTGCTTACAAAAGCGGACATCCCGATGGAGATTGGCCAAGCCAATCATCCTGAATTGTAAATCGTAACAAGACAATGTGTCCTGATCCCGTATCCCAAATTCCAACTTGGATTTTGAATGTCTCGGATGACATGAGTTTACACTCATACACTAAACGACATGTCATATTCATATAACCTACATGTCAAATATTTTTTATTTATCAAAAGGACATGGTAGATATCTCTATTCTTATTTAAACTGACTTGTGATATGTTTCTAGAAACCCATATTTGAGCTTCATTTAACAAAATAGTCAGATAATTCGAGATTCCGATCGAAATTTCCAAACATTCCAAATCTCGTCCTGAGTATTGAACGTGGACAAAAATTAACCTGAGTCGCAACCCAAATAGTAAATCAGGACAAAAAAAAAGTGTATAAAATTCCGTACTGTACGAAATGGGTTCATGCAAGAATTATGCCAACCGTATTTGTTAAAAAAAAAAACAAAGAATAAGTGGGAAATAATAATTAAGTTGCAGAATGTGCTTACAAATAAAAGCTTGATGCAGCGGATCCAGAAATAGTTGAACCTGATGTCTTTTTCAAGCCTGCAAATGAAAATGGAACATTTGAAGTTTTTAGAAATAGCTTGATCACATTAAGTTGGTGAAGAGGAAATAAAGAAAAAAAAAAGCTGGTCTCTTGTTGAGTTTATTATGTCAACCTGGTGAAGAGTTGCTTGACCCGCCGCAGTCGCCAGAAACGGAGAATGCCGAGGAGGGAATAAGAGAGAGCCGCTTTTTTATTTCCGGTGATCAAGTAGCCTATTGCTTCAAATGGAATGGTTGATGCCACATCCATCAAGAACCATGTTTTTATGTATCTGTGACACCACAAATTTTGGTTAAATCTCATTAACACGCTTTTGGGCCATTGAGAGATTGTGTACGAAAGGCTAGGTGTTCATTAGTTAAAGCCCAATAATAATCCTTCATGGGCTACATTCTTCATACGATAGAGTAGGCCTTTGGATACCCCTCAAAATTCCCTAAAAAACCTATTTTTAATTGAATTTACTTAAATAACATAACACAAATTAATTCATTTCCTGCTTTAAAAGGAATTTCGATTAAATATTTAGATAAATTATTCTTTTAACAAATTTTTTACATCCACCCATTTCATATTTTGTATTTTGATTAAATATATATATTTTTTGAAAAAATTATAAGAATTTAGAGTTATGAATAACATTTAAGAGGCGTGTTATAAGAATTTTAAACGAATGTTGAAAAAATCCACTTATGATTTAAATCATGCCTTTCTAAGTTCTAACTACTATGATTTTGACCTAGGATTAAGTTAGAATCCTTAGCATTCCCATGCTTAAAAAATAAATCTTTTTTCCATAAATTTGAGTGGAGGTAGATACACACAAATAATAAGGAACAAATATATCTCTTCAAGTCTGGGGACAGAGGTCGCCCTACCAAAATTTTTGAATCATGCTTAGTAACCCTCTAGGTTATGTTTCTAGACCGAGAGGCCAATACACCCACATTGTAACTACCATTATTCACAGTTCTATAATACTATAATAGTCATATAATAACTAAATTAAGAAATATTTGATGGGCTTTTTAGTTAAAGTGAAAGAATAACAATAACACTATGATTTGACAAAATAATTAAAAATGTTCACAGAACAACACACCATTAATAGCCAGGCACTATAGCGAAAGGAGACTATTTTACAAAAATCTTACCTACAGAAAAAGTTTTTCAGACATAATTTTCACATACAGCATTCAATACGCAGAATAATATTTGATGCTAAGCATCAGACGTTATTCTCCTTCCATTACCAAGTGCATCGAAAAGAGGAAAAATCTGTGGTGCAACTGTGATACCGTGCCACAGTTGCATTCAGCCGTTGGATGTCAGTGGACTCCATCAATCCAAGTGCATCCAACAGCTGGATGCAATTGTGACACAGTAATACAGTTGCACCATAACCTGATCCCGAAAAGAAATGTAATTTCCCGACAGATATGGCCACTTTTCTTGGTATAAGCAAAAGTTAGAAAAAATGTCAAACTCAAGCTTAATTTTTTAATACTTTTTTGTTATTGTTTTTTTTTTTTTTAATTTGAGTGGACTAGCATGTTTCAATTTGGAAATATGCCAAAAGTGGCATTATTCCTTCATTTGGAACTTTATCACTGGGACCCTTGTTTCTATACTTTATTAAGCAAATCCTCATTACATTTTTTTTTTGTTGACTATTGGCTGTGAGGACCTATTTCAAAATAATTAAATTGCACGCTGTGTGATTAATTTTTTTCCCCTCTTGAATGTTAATTATCAATCAAAAGTATTAACAACTGTGCAAACTAAATTGAAGCAATAGAGAATTATATTTACAGCAAACAAAACAAAAGAACACTGGTATGCTACAAAACAAATAAAAGAATAGTATGCTGCTTCAATCTATATGTTGTAATTAATGGAAAGACCTATTGAACTAAATACTTATTTTAATACCGTGTATTTTTTAGATAATAAAGCTCATTTCTAATTAGTTAATTATAATGTAAAGAACTAACCTCAAGGCAATTTTCTTGGGTTCACGAACTAGAAGCTGGGATCTTCGATGAATGTATGCAACAAAAAATGTTAAGAAGATGTCGATGGCGAAAAATAGATCAACAATGCTGTCCCCAATGTAGAGCTTTTTATCTGGAGATGAATGTAGAAACGCAAATTCAAAAGGACAAACCCATGCTGAATAAGCTACCAAAAGCACCATAAATGTCTCCCAACACCTACATAAATATATCAAAAGATAAGTTGACAAAATTTCGTTGAGCATACTATAGATTAAATGTGTTTATTTTGAAAAATTTCCAGATTCTAATGTGTATTTAAAAATATTAATAATTTGTCACATGAATCGTAAATGCACGAATGTGATATCTAAAAAAAATCTAATGTTCCTCATATAATGGTCAATGAAATTATTTAGCGATGAATGAAACTATTATGCAAAAAAGTTTGGATAATCTCTAATTTCAATTATAATTACATAACGTTATCATAAGGTTATAATTGATAGTTAACCATTTTTATTTTTAAAGCAAGGAGAGTTTTGATGAATTTTATAATCGAGGAAAATAATTAAATCATTAATTTTTGTCGCAAAATTAATAAATCCAAAGGACTGAAAACTATGCACAGCAAAGAAAATCACTTTTTATTTTTTTAACTTTAAGGTATTAATTATTGGAAATTCTGCCTTATGGATTCTGTTGGCACAATTGCCTAAGTTATTATTGGTCTGAGTCAACTCGTGACTGATGAACAAAATTGAGAAGCGTTCAATCATTGTCGTCTTTACTTACAAGCTTTTGTCGTCTTCTTTGATCACATTCCATATGAAGTGCAATAATGCAATGACTAGATGGCAATAATTGTGAATGATAATGGAAACCATCAAATTGATCATATTTAACATGGCCTTTGAATTTAATAATTTTACAAGGCTGTTTAACACTTATTTTTCGTATTCGTACAAAAAAAAATATCATTAAATAGAGCAATCAATATTATGAAACCTCACTTTCTATATATACATAACAACAAAACTAGATACAATTATCAATGATTCAGTGGACAACTGTACTCACCTTATAGTGAGCAACGGTGCCACAATTAGTTCACAGTATAAATTTTAATTATAGAAAATTATAAAATTCTACCGCTTATCTAGATATTTACTATACAGTAGGCATTAGTACTCACTAAATCATCTTCCATGTATTAAGAAATATAATAAAAAATTTAGAAAATATAACAGAAATCCTGGTGACCATAAGCATATTTACTTAACAGTACGAAAGATTCTTTTCATGTACCAGATAAAAGTTGTAGAGTAAAATGGACATAAACAAAACCAAAATATAATTTAGAATTTATCATTATGCATATATATTAATTAATAAACTCTTAGGTACCTACCTGTATCTTGAATCCATGGGAGAGATGATCCATTTGGACTTTGTTTGATTCTGGTTATAGCTTGAAACCCCTAATGGTGGAAGAATAAGCTTTGACAAGTTACGTAAACTGAGAGATGCATCATCACCTTCTTCTTCACGCAGATGATTATTCTTCAGATGATGATGATTACTACGGGACTTAACTAAGTGATGATGATATGGAATGAAATTCATTTCCATAATTAATTCTTAAAGATGGGTTTTGAGAAAAAGCTTGCTAAAGAAGAGTTTTTGAAGTGATATATTGTTTGATGAACAGAATTTTGTTTATAATGGAGGAGAGGTTAAAGGTGAGGCAAAAAAGAAGAGAGAGCTAGCTAGAGATAGAGTTTTAATTTAATTTATTATTTTTTCTTTCGTTTGTTGAAATTATTGTGGGTGTTGTTGTTGTTGGTGGTAGTAGTGGTGGGGGATGGTGGTGGTCCTCTTTCGAACAAAGCCAGTGAGTGATTGAAAATAAAATTACTGAGTAAATAATGACAAGATTAAGAATAATAATGGAAACACTTGCGTTGATTGATGTTTTGCTTGTGATAACTGATAAATGATATGTCTCAAATATTGGAAATGATGGGGAGTGCAATATTTGGCCTTTGTTGTTTATATGCATGCTTGATTGGGGACCATAAATATTTCTAACTTTATCTTGTGATGGTTACTTCTTAAATAAAATGGGTCCATCAATTATTAAAAGGACAACGTAACCATATAATCTGTTAAATTTTTTTGAATTTTTTTCTTTATTTAAATTTCACAACTCATCATGGGTTTGAGTCCCAACGCTCGCACAGTATTGTGACTTGACTCCCTTATATAATAGGAATTGAGATCCTCTTCTTATTTGAGCACTCCTGATCTTTTACAAATTTTATGCCACATGTGTTTTAGTATTAGTATATAATTAAGATTTAACTATTTTTTCTTTT
>NW_006262201.1:8584213-8586304 GCF_000493195.1 Citrus x clementina
AATTAATTTTCTCCCCCACATGAAGTAGAATTTGATTTCCTTCTAATTTTACCAATGAGGGTAAGTCTCCCTCCAACTTAAAGGGAGGGGGACATTCGTGCTGTGTTATAATAGAATTAATCAGAAAAATTCTGATTAATCGCTGATTGTAAATATTAATAGAGTTCTTATTGTAATATATCATTGTATAAAAAAACAAAAAAATCACGACTCATATTCGAAGAGGTGTTAGAATCTCCCATCATAACTCTCCATGTATATGTGTGACCCACTTCAATTTATACAATCGCTAAGGATGAGAATCTTAATTATTCGACCATTGCATAGAGTTAATGAGGGCATGTAATAATTCCATTTTTTGGCTTGTAGTTATAACATAAATTTATTAAACCCATGTGACTTTCTGAATATTTCCACGTTGGCCATCTCCAAGAATAACAATATTAAACTAGAGCTTATTTATCTCCAAAAGCATTTTGGCCACACTTTTGGACTTATATGTAGCTAGATTGGCTTAGTTTGTTAATATAATTACAATGAACACGTGAATTCACAAAGTGATTCTATTCATTTATGTCGCGTTCTAAATCGCTATGGAAGAATATCAATATGCCAAAAAGTAAAAATTAATAAAAAAATATTTTAATTTCTACGTATCACACTCTCTCCACTAAAATTGTGCCACGTATCTCGTGAGTTGCTCGAGGCCTACATGTGATCGCCGAAGCTCGAGTCACTCCACACAAATAATTGTCATTAGGGGCCTTCATATCACAAATAATTAAAAAGCCGTTTGGACTTTATAAAAGAAATTATTTTTACCCCTTTCTAAATAAACCACGTATATGATAATTTTCTAGTACAACGTTCTAAAATAAACTTTTTTTTCCCCTAACATACACATGACATAAACATGTACTTATATATCATACTTCAATCAGCATCAGTTCTTTTTTTTTAAATATATAAAAAAAGATAAATATAAAATCATCATATAATTTAACTAATAAAATATTATTTTAATTATAAATATAAAAAATTAAATATATTATTCTCGTAAGCCCTCAAATTGCCCCGTGCTACCTCTCTTAACTTAGGGCGTCCTTGTTTCTGCCGCCAGCAACTGGGTGGAACAACTAATTTTTTATTATTATTATATAATTTTAATTTCCTCTATATTTTTAAACAAATGTTTGTATATTGAGCCTAACATAATTGTGTTTACCACACGCCCATGAGATTTTCCTTAACGAATTTAGCTTTTATTCTAAAATAATTATAACTTAAAATTCACAGTACCATACTACTAAATACAACCTCATTATGAAAAAAAAATAGACATAAACACAACACTAATTAAAGCAAGTGCAGAATTCTAAAATATACAAGATTTTCTGTCAGCAAAGAAGTGAAGATCACCCTTATAACTAACATAAGATCAGATCCTCACCTAATTTTATTTTTTCAATACTATTAAAGACAGACATAAAACTGTATTTATAAATATATGGTCAGTATTTTTTTATAAATTGCGTCCTGGCCCTACAATTAAATATATTGCTTCAGTGGTCTCTGGCTTAAGGATAGGGATATTTCCACCCCATTATTTTTGTAAATCCACCTTACTTTTAGAAAATAATTATAATAAATTCACAATATTCTTAAAAGATACAAATTAATAATAGTTTTGTATAGTTAATCAATTAAATCTTTTTATTAATTTTTTTCTTAGGTTCTTTGACCATCTTTGATCATAAATTTTAACATAAATTTTATTTTACTATTTTATTATTAATACAAAAGAAGTGAATTAATATAGATTTAATTAATTAATCCTCCAAAATTCTTCTTGATTTGATTTAAAAGTAATGTGCAACTTTTATAATTATTTTTTAAAAATAGGGTGAATTCACAAAAAAATGTGGGGTGGAGATATCATCACTTCTCGCTTCATTGCTTTCATTGTAAGAGTTAAACTTAAACCAATTAGACTACAAGAGTTAAAAATAGGTCAACATTTAATTACTATTCTTTGCAATCAATTCCTAAACACACTATTTTTCATTTTCTGAATTTTAAATTCCCTAATGG
>NW_006262201.1:8587279-8589465 GCF_000493195.1 Citrus x clementina
GAACACTATATCTTAAGGGTGGGCAAACCCAATCCAACCAAATGCAGGCAACCCAACCCAATTTAATTTTGACAGGTTGAATGAGTTATTATAGGTTAATTAAGTTAATTTTTTCGAACCCAATTAACAATTGGATCGAATTGAGTTAATTATAATGAACTCATTTAACTCAATCCAACCCACATGATGATGATGATGATGATGAAGATAATAATAATAATAATAATAATTCTCAATTTGCAAAATCTTAAAAATCTAAACGACTAATCTATTTTTGATTCTCTTTTTATTCTTTTACAAAAGAGACTATTTTGTTCTTGCATTTATTATAGACTATAATATCAAAACTAAAATCACTCTCTTAAATCTCAATTCTCAGTCAACTAAGGTATTTCTCTAATTTATTCATTCTCTATTCTTTATTTTTTTTTCGAAAACTAGACCATGAATAGAATTTTCATGCTATAAATATATTTATATTTGATTTCAATAAAATTTATTACAAGTTTAATATCTTCTTCTTTATTTAATTTTTAATTTTAATTCGATCTTCAAATCTTCAACCCAATCAACCCAACCCAATGATCTAAGAGTTGAGTTGGATTGGGTTGAATATGTTTATTTAATTGGGTTGGGTTGGGTTTTCACAAACCCTATCCAACTCAACCCATGTCCACCCTTACTATTCCCCACCTGAATGGTTTCTTATTCCAACTCTTGTTCATTTGACTTCTCCCATCCTCCACGAAAAGTTAAAATTAAAAATAAATTTCCAAAGAGTTGTAAAGAATTGGTTAATTCAATAAATTTTGAGATTGCTTATGAAAAAGCACAACAAAAGGAAAAAAGAAAAAAGAAAGGGTAGGATATTTCCACCCCATAATATGTGTAAATCCACCCTATTTTAAAACAATTATTTTAAAAATTCACATTAATTTTTTAAATTTAAAATAAAGAAAAAGTTCAAAATATTAGTCAACTACGTCATTTTTTCTAGGCCATTGTTGATCACTAATGTTGTTTTAGCATAACATAATTCGATTATTTTATCCTATAACAAAAAATAACTACATTATCCAAAACATGTATTTTTGTGACATTAGTTAAAATAATTAACAAGGATTTAATTGGTTAATTGTTATTTTTTAAAAAAAAATTATTAAAAATAATATAATTTTTTAATTATTAATTTTTTTGAAGTGGGGTAGATTTACAAATAGTGGGGATGAAAATATCATCACCAAAATGAAAAACTTTCAATGCTAAATTTATTGAAGTTCTGTTTCAAGTGTTAATCGTATTGAACACGATTTGTTAGTCGGCCATAAGTTTTATGGCATAGGTGGGTAGGGTTCGTTATCAACTAATTTGATCGCAACGTCAATGATCCAAATTCTATGCTCTGTCTAATTCAATCTTACTGGATTAATTATGATGAAGGGGATGCGTAGCCTAAGAAGAATTGTGAGGAGAAACAACAATAAATAATAATGTAAGCAAATTTGGTAAAATAACTGAAAGTGAGTTAGTTGAACACTAAATAATAATTAAATTGAGAAATTATTAATGTTGGCTCCCTATAATATTTGACAACACAGGTATATGGTTGGCTGTTTAGGGTGCGTTTGGAATTGAGGTGCTATAACTTTTAAGCTATAGCTGATGTGGAAAAAAAACTGTAATTATAAAACAAAAGTTAGTAATATATAATAAATGTAAATTTTAAATAATAATTTTTATAAAATTATTAAAGATATAATAGATTTTTCATTATACAAGTGAAAAATCATATCAACATAATTTCAAAGTTACAGCAGTAAGTGTTTACCAAACACTTTAGTGTTGTAGCTTTTAAGCTACAGTTGCCCAACCTCAATTCCAAACCCACCCTTAGTCCTTTAAATTGAAAGTAGAAGGTGAATTTTTATTTTAAATTACTTATAGTATTGATTTCTTTTACTTTTTAGATTTTTAAACTATATATAAATATGTATTGACATAAAAAGCAAACCGCTCCTCGTGCTTTATTCAATTTATTTTTCTCTTGCAAGGCATAACCACAGTTTCGGTTCCCCTACTGGTCTTTTTACTGTTTCATCTAAGAAAAAAATCCTTTTGATTGCTGGGGCTTCATATAATAACTTATTTCATTATTATTTTTTAAATAATAGTCTATTGCATCTCTA